>NW_027515184.1:0-90118 GCF_048772815.1 Callospermophilus lateralis
TTCTAGGTTGTAGCATTCGTTTGCAGGAACAGTTAGAAATTATAGGTTTCACTCTGTTTTCTCCTATATTGACAGATGCAGTTAGAACTCTAAATCAAACACGGTTTGTGCTAGCTTCTTGAAACTTGACACAATAAAGTAGTTCTACGTTCTATCTCTAAGGTTTGTTTCCTATTGTATCCTAAAGCTGGGACTGGCGAATAACACTTATACTGAAAGGGGTTGCCAAACTTCCAACACACTAGAGTCTCCTGAAATCTCAACATATATTTTTTCATCCAATATTCATGATACTTTCAAGTAATGATCAGTACACCAATCCCACTTGGATGCCAAAGTTTAGTTCTCCTAGATTGAAGCATTCTTTTGGAGTAACAGTTTGAATTTTTAGGTTTCACTCTGCTTTCTCCTATATTGACAAATGTAGTTCGAACTCTAAATCAAACACGGTTTGTGCTAGCTTCTTAAAACTTCAAACAGTAAAGTAGTTCTACATTCTATTTTTATTTTTTGATTCCTCTGGATGTAGACCTAAGCAGAGACTGACGAAAGACACATTCAATGAAAGGCGTTGTTAGGCTGCCAAAATACTACAGGCTCCAGAAATCTCAACATATTTTTTTTTCCGACCTTCATGATAATTTCAAGTAATGAGCAGTACACCAATAAAAAGTGGATGTTCAAGTTCCGTTCTCCTAGGATGAAGCATTCGTTTGCAGTAACAGTTTGAATTTTTAGTTTTCACTCTGTTTTCTCCTATATTGACAGATGCAGTTCGAACTCTAAATCAAACATGGTTTGTGCTAGCTTCTTGAAACTTGACACAATAAAGTAGTTCTACGTTCTATCTCTAAGGTTTGTTTCCTCTTGATGTAGCCTTAAGCAGAGACCGGCGAATAACACTTTCAATGAAAGGCGTTGTTAAGCTTCCAAAAAACTACCGTCTCCTGAAATCTCAACATATATTTTTTCATCCAATCTTCATGATTCTTTCAAGTATTGATCAGTACACCAATCAAACGTGGATGCCCAAGTTTTGTTCTTCTAGGTTGTAGCATTCGTTTGCAGGAACAGTTAGAAATTATAGGTTTCACTCTGTTTTCTCCTATATTGACAGATGCAGTTAGAACTCTAAATCAAACACGGTTTGTGCTAGCTTCTTGAAACTTGACACAATAAAGTAGTTCTACGTTCTATCTCTAAGGTTTGTTTCCTCTTGTATCCTAAAGCTGGGACTGGCGAATAACACTTATACTGAAAGGGGTTGCCAAACTTCCAACACACTAGAGTCTCCTGAAATCTCAACATATATTTTTTCATCCAATCTTCATGATACTTTCAAATAATGATCAGTACACCAATCCCACTTGGATGCCAAAGTTTAGTTCTCCTAGATTGAAGCATTCTTTTGGAGTATCAGTTTGAATTTTTAGGTTTCACTCTGTTTTCTCCTATATTGACAAATGTAGTTCGAACTCTAAATCAAACACGGTTTGTGCTAGCTTCTTGAAACTTGAAACAGTAAAGTAGTTCTACATTCTATTTCTATTTTTTGTTTCCTCTGGATGTAGACCTAAGCAGAGACTGACGAAAGACACATTCAATGAAAGGCGTTGTTAGACTGCCAAAATACTACAGTCTCCTGAAATCTCAACATATTTTTTTTCCGACCTTCATGATAATTTCAAGTAATGAGCAGTACACCAATAAAACGTGGATGTTCAAGTTTCGTTCTCCTAGGTTGAAGCATTCGTTTGCAGTAACAGTTTGAATTTTTAGTTTTCACTCTGTTTTCTCCTATATTGACAGATGCAGTTCGAACTCTAAATCAAACATGGTTTGTGCTAGCTTCTTGAAACTTGACACAATAAAGTAGTTCTACGTTCTATCTCTAAGGTTTGTTTCCTCTTGATGTAGCCTTAAGCAGAGACCGGCGAATAACCCTTTCAATGAAAGGCGTTGTTAAGCTTCCAAAAAACTATGGTCTCCTGAAATCTCAACATATATTTTTTCATCCAATGTTCATGATTCTTTCAAGTATTGATCAGTACACCAATCAAACGTGGATGCCCAAGTTTTGTTCTTCTAGGTTGTAGCATTCGTTTGCAGGAACAGTTAGAAATTATAGGTTTCACTCTGTTTTCTCCTATATTGACAGATGCAGTTAGAACTCTAAATCAAACACGGTTTGTGCTAGCTTCTTGAAACTTGACACAATAAAGTAGTTCTACGTTCTATCTCGAAGGTTTGTTTTCCTCTTGTATCCTAAAGCTGGGACTGGCGAATAACACTTATACTGAAAGGGGTTGCCAAACTTCCAACACACTAGAGTCTCCTGAAATCTCAACATATATTTTTTCATCCAATCTTCATGATACTTTCAAGTAATGATCAGTACACCAATCCCACTTGGATGCCAAAGTTTAGTTCTCCTAGATTGAAGCATTCTTTTGGAGTATCAGTTTGAATTTTTAGGTTTCACTCTGTTTTCTCCTATATTGACAAATGTAGTTCGAACTCTAAATCAAACACGGTTTGTGCTAGCTTCTTGAAACTTGAAACAGTAAAGTAGTTCTACATTCTATTTTTATTTTTTGTTTCCTCTGGATGTAGACCTAAGCAGAGACTGACGAAAGACACATTCAATGAAAGGCGTTGTTAGGCTGCCAAAATACTACAGTCTCCTGAAATCTCAACATATTTTTTTTTCCGACCTTCATGATAATTTCAAGTAATGAGCAGTACACCAATAAAACGTGGATGTTCAAGTTCCGTTCTCCTAGGTTGAAGCATTCGTTTGCAGTAACAGTTTGAATTTTAGTTTTCACTCTGTTTTCTCCTATATTGACAGATGCAGTTCGAACTCTAAATCAAACATGGTTTGTGCTAGCTTCTTGAAACTTGACACAATAAAGTAGTTCTACGTTCTCTCTCTAAGGTTTGTTTCCTCTTGATGTAGCCTTAAGCAGAGACCGGCGAATAACCCTTTCAATGAAAGGCGTTGTTAAGCCTCCAAAAAACTACGGTCTCCTGAAATCTCAACATATATTTTTTCATCCAATGTTCATGATTCTTTCAAGTGTGGATCAGTACACCAATCAAACTTGGATGCCCAAGTTTTGTTCTTCTAGGTTGTAGCATTCGTTTGCAGGAACAGTTAGAAATTATAGGTTTCACTCTGTTTTCTCCTATATTGACAGATGCAGTTAGAACTCTAAATCAAACACGGTTTGTGCTAGCTTCTTGAAACTTGACACAATAAAGTAGTTCTACATTCTATCTCTAAGGTTTGTTTCCCATTGTATCCTAAAGATGGGACTGGCGAATAACACTTATACTGAAAGGGGTTGCCAAACTTCCAACACACTAGAGTCTCCTGAAATCTCAACATATATTTTTTCATCCAATATTCATGATACTTTCAAGTAATGATCAGTACACCAATCCCACTTGGATGCCAAAGTTTAGTTCTCCTAGATTGAAGCATTCTTTTGGAGTAACAGTTTGAATTTTTAGGTTTCACTCTGTTTTCTCCTATATTGACAAATGTAGTTCGAACTCTAAATCAAACACGGTTTGTGCTAGCTTCTTAAAACTTCAAACAGTAAAGTAGTTCTACATTCTATTTTTATTTTTTGATTCCTCTGGATGTAGACCTAAGCAGAGACTGACGAAAGACACATTCAATGAAAGGCGTTGTTAGGCTGCCAAAATACTACAGGCTCCAGAAATCTCAACATATTTTTTTTTCCGACCTTCATGATAATTTCAAGTAATGAGCAGTACACCAATAAAAAGTGGATGTTCAAGTTCCGTTCTCCTAGGATGAAGCATTCGTTTGCAGTAACAGTTTGAATTTTTAGTTTTCACTCTGTTTTCTCCTATATTGACAGATGCAGTTCGAACTCTAAATCAAACATGGTTTGTGCTAGCTTCTTGAATCTTGACACAATAAAGTAGTTCTACGTTCTATCTTTAAGGTTTGTTTCCTCTTGATGTAGCCTTAAGCAGAGACCGGCGAATAACACTTTCAATGAAAGGCGTTGTTAAGCTTCCAAAAAACTACCGTCTCCTGAAATCTCAACATATATTTTTTCATCCAATCTTCATGATTCTTTCAAGTATTGATCAGTACACCAATCAAACGTGGATGCCCAAGTTTTGTTCCTCTAGGTTGTAGCATTCGTTTGCAGGAACAGTTAGAAATTATAGGTTTCACTCTGTTTTCTCCTATATTGACAGATGCAGTTAGAACTCTAAATCAAACACGGTTTGTGCTAGCTTCTTGAAACTTGACACAATAAAGTAGTTCTACGTTCTATCTCTAAGGTTTGTTTCCTCTTGTATCCTAAAGCTGGGACTGGCGAATAACACTTATACTGAAAGGGGTTGCCAAACTTCCAACACACTAGAGTCTCCTGAAATCTCAACATATATTTTTTCATCCAATCTTCATGATACTTTCAAGTAATGATCAGTACACCAATCCCACTTGGATGCCAAAGTTTAGTTCTCCTAGATTGAAGCATTCTTTTGGAGTATCAGTTTGAATTTTTAGGTTTCACTCTGTTTTCTCCTATATTGACAAATGTAGTTCGAACTCTAAATCAAACACGGTTTGTGCTAGCTTCTTGAAACTTGAAACAGTAAAGTAGTTCTACATTCTATTTTTATTTTTTGTTTCCTCTGGATGTAGACCTAAGCAGAGACTGACGAAAGACACATTCAATGAAAGGCGTTGTTAGGCTGCCAAAATACTACAGTCTCCTGAAATCTCAACATATTTTTTTTCCGACCTTCATGATAATTTCAAGTAATGAGCAGTACACCAATAAAACGTGGATGTTCAAGTTTCGTTCTCCTAGGTTGAAGCATTCGTTTGCAGTAACAGTTTGAATTTTTAGTTTTCACTCTGTTTTCTCCTATATTGACAGATGCAGTTCGAACTCTAAATCAAACATGGTTTGTGCTAGCTTCTTGAAACTTGACACAATAAAGTAGTTCTACGTTCTATCTCTAAGGTTTGTTTCCTCTTGATGTAGCCTTAAGCAGAGACCGGTGAATAACCCTTTCAATGAAAGGCGTTGTTAAGCTTCCAAAAAACTACGGTCCCCTGAAATCTCAACATATATTTTTTCATCCAATGTTCATGATTCTTTCAAGTATTGATCAGTACACCAATCAAACTTGGATGCCCAAGTTTTGTTCTTCTAGGTTGTAGCATTCGTTTGCAGGAACAGTTAGAAATTATAGGTTTCACTCTGTTTTCTCCTATATTGACAGATGCAGTTAGAACTCTAAATCAAACACGGTTTGTGCTAGCTTCTTGAAACTTGACACAATAAAGTAGTTCTACGTTCTATCTCTAAGGTTTGTTTCCTCTTGTATCCTAAAGCTGGGACTGGCGAATAACACTTATACTGAAAGGGGTTGCCAAACTTCCAACACACTAGAGTCTCCTGAAATCTCAACATATATTTTTTCATCCAATCTTCATGATACTTTCAAGTAATGATCAGTACACCAATCCCACTTGGATGCCAAAGTTTAGTTCTCCTAGATTGAAGCATTCTTTTGGAGTATCAGTTTGAATTTTTAGGTTTCACTCTGTTTTCTCCTATATTGACAAATGTAGTTCGAACTCTAAATCAAACACGGTTTGTGCTAGCTTCTTGAAACTTGAAACAGTAAAGTAGTTCTACATTCTATTTTTATTTTTTGTTTCCTCTGGATGTAGACCTAAGCAGAGACTGACGAAAGACACATTCAATGAAAGGCGTTGTTAGGCTGCCAAAATACTACAGTCTCCTGAAATCTCAACATATTTTTTTTTCCGACCTTCATGATAATTTCAAGTAATGAGCAGTACACCAATAAAACGTGGATGTTCAAGTTTCGTTCTCCTAGGTTGAAGTATTCGTTTGCAGTAACAGTTTGAATTTTTAGTTTTCACTCTGTTTTCTCCTATATTGACAGATGCAGTTCGAACTCTAAATCAAACATGGTTTGTGCTAGCTTCTTGAAACTTGACACAATAAAGTAGTTCTACGTTCTCTCTCTAAGGTTTGTTTCCTCTTGATGTAGCCTTAAGCAGAGACCGGCGAATAACCCTTTCAATGAAAGGCGTTGTTAAGCCTCCAAAAAACTACGGTCTCCTGAAATCTCAACATATATTTTTTCATCCAATGTTCATGATTCTTTCAAGTGTGGATCAGTACACCAATCAAACTTGGATGCCCAAGTTTTGTTCTTCTAGGTTGTAGCATTCGTTTGCAGGAACAGTTAGAAATTATAGGTTTCACTCTGTTTTCTCCTATATTGACAGATGCAGATAGAACTCTAAATCAAACACGGTTTGTGCTAGCTTCTTGAAACTTGACACAATAAAGTAGTTCTACGTTCTATCTCTAAGGTTTGTTTCCTCTTGTATCCTAAAGCTGGGACTGGCGAATAACACTTATACTGAAAGGTGTTGCCAAACTTCCAACACACTAGAGTCTCCTGAAATCTCAACATATATTTTTTCATCCAATATTCATGATACTTTCAAGTAATTATCAGTACACCAATCCCACTTGGATGCCAAAGTTTAGTTTCTCCTAGATTGAAGCATTCTTTTGGAGTAACAGTTTGAATTTTTAGGTTTCACTCTGTTTTCTCCTATAATGACAAATGTAGTTCGAACTCTAAATCAAACACGGTTTGTGCTAGCTTCTTAAAACTTCAAACAGTAAAGTAGTTCTACATTCTATTTTTATTTTTTGATTCCTCTGGATGTAGACCTAAGCAGAGACTGACGAAAGACACATTCAATGAAAGGCGTTGTTAGGCTGCCAAAATACTACAGGCTCCTGAAATGTCAACATATTTTTTTTTCCGACCTTCATGATAATTTCAAGTAATGAGCAGTACACCAATAAAAAGTGGATGTTCAAGTTCCGTTCTCCTAGGATGAAGCATTCGTTTGCAGTAACAGTTTGAATTTTTAGTTTTCACTCTGTTTTCTCCTATATTGACAGATGCAGTTCGAACTCTAAATCAAACATGGTTTGTGCTAGCTTCTTGAAACTTGACACAATAAAGTAGTTCTACGTTCTATCTTTAAGGTTTGTTTCCTCTTGATGTAGCCTTAAGCAGAGACCGGCGAATAACACTTTCAATGAAAGGCGTTGTTAAGCTTCCAAAAAACTACCGTCTCCTGAAATCTCAACATATATTTTTTCATCCAATCTTCATGATTCTTTCAAGTATTGATCAGTACACCAATCAAACGTGGATGCCCAAGTTTTGTTCTTCTAGGTTGTAGCATTCGTTTGCAGGAACAGTTAGAAATTATAGGTTTCACTCTGTTTTCTCCTATATTGACAGATGCAGTTAGAACTCTAAATCAAACACGGTTTGTGCTAGCTTCTTGAAACTTGACACAATATAGTAGTTCTATGTTCTATCTCTAAGGTTTGTTTCCTCTTGTATCCTAAAGCTGGGACTGGCGAATAACACTTATACGGAAAGGGGTTGCCAAACTTCCAACACACTAGAGTCTCCTGAAATCTCAACATATATTTTTTCATTAAATCTTCATGATACTTTCACGTAATGATCAGTACACCAATCCCACTTGGATGCCAAAGTTTAGTTCTCCTAGATTGAAGCATTCTTTTGGAGTAACAGTTTGAATTTTTAGGTTTCACTCTGTTTTCTCCTATATTGACAAATGTAGTTCGAACTCTAAATCAAACACGGTTTGTGCTAGCTTCTTGAAACTTGAAACAGTAAAGTAGTTCTACATTCTATTTTTATTTTTTGTTTCCTCTGGATGTAGACCTAAGCAGAGACTGACGAAAGACACATTCAATGAAAGGCGTTGTTAGGCTGCCAAAATACTACAGGCTCCTGAAATCTCAACATATTTTTTTTCCGACCTTCATGATAATTTCATGTAATGAGCAGTACACCAATAAAACGTGGATGTTCAAGTTCCGTTCTCCTAGGTTGAAGCATTCGTTTGCAGTAACAGTTTGAATTTTTAGTTTTCACTCTGTTTTCTCCTATATTGACAGATGCAGTTCGAACTCTAAATCAAACATGGTTTGTGCTAGCTTCTTGAAACTTGACACAATAAAGTAGTTCTACGTTCTAACTCTAAGGTTTGTTTCCTCTTGATGTAGCCTTAAGCAGAGACCGGCGAATAACACTTTCAATGAAAGGCGTTGTTAAGTTTCCAAGAAACTACCGTCTCCTGAAATCTCAACATATATTTTTTCATCCAATCTTCATGATTCTTTCAAGTATTGATCAGTACACAAATCAAACGTGGATGCCCAAGTTTTGTTCCTCTAGGTTGTAGCATTCGTTTGCAGGAACAGTTAGAAATTATAGGTTTCACTCTGTTTTCTCCTATATTGACAGATGCAGTTAGAACTCTAAATCAAACACGGTTTGTGCTAGCTTCTTGAAACTTGACACAATAAAGTAGTTCTATGTTCTATCTCTAAGGTTTGTTTCCTCTTGTATCCTAAAGCTGGGACTGGCGAATAACACTTATACTGAAAGGGGTTGCCAAACTTCCAACACACTAGAGTCTCCTGAAATCTCAACATATATTTTTTCATCCAATCTTCATGATACTTTCAAGTAAAGATCAGTACACCAATCCCACTTGGATGCCAAAGTTTAGTTCTCCTAGATTGAAGCATTCTTTTGGAGTAACAGTTTGAATTTTTAGGTTTTACTCTGTTTTCTCCTATATTGACAAATGTAGTTCGAACTCTAAATCAAACACGGTTTGTGCTAGCTTCTTGTAACTTGAAACTTTAAAGTAGTTCTACATTCTATTTTTATTTTTTGTTTCCTCTGGATGTAGAGCTAAGCAGAGACTGACAAAAGACACATTCAATGAAAGGCGTTGTTAGGCTGCCAAAATACTACAGTCTCCTGAAATCTCAACATATTTTTTTTTCCGACCTTCATGATAATTTCAAGTAATGAGCAGTACACCAATAAAACGTGGATGTTCAAGTTTTGTTCTCCTAGGTTGAAGCATTCGTTTGCAGTAACAGTTTGAATTTTTAGTTTTCACTCTGTTTTCTCCTATATTGACACATGCAGTTCGAACTCTAAATCAAACATGGTTTGTGCTAGCTTCTTGAAACTTGACACAATAAAGTAGTTCTACATTCTATCTCTAAGGTTTGTTTCCTCTTGATGTAGCCTTAAGCAGAGACCGGCGAATAACCCTTTCAATGAAAGGCGTTGTTAAGCTTCCTAAAAACTACGGTCTCCTGAAATCTCAACATATATTTTTTCATCCAATGTTCATGATTCTTTCAAGTATTGATCAGTACACCAATCAAACGTGGATGCCCAAGTTTTCTTCTTCTAGGTTGTAGCATTCGTTTGCAGGAACAGTTAGAAATTATAGGTTTCACTCTGTTTTCTCCTATATTGACAGATGGAGTTAGAACTCTAAATCAAACACGGTTTGTGCTAGCTTCTTGAAACTTGACACAATAAAGTAGTTCTACGTTCTATCTCTAAGGTTTGTTTCCTCTTGTATCCTAAAGCTGGGACTGGCGAATAACACTTATACTGAAAGGGGTTGCCAAACTTCCAACACACTAGAGTCTCCTGAAATCTCAACATATATTTTTTCATCCAATCTTCATGATACTTTCAAGTAATGATCAGTACACCAATCCCACTTGGATGCCAAAGTTTAGTTCTCCTAGATTGAAGCATTCTTTTGGAGTAACAGTTTGAATTTTTAGGTTTCACTCTGTTTTCTCCTATATTGACAAATGTAGTTCGAACTCTAAATCAAACACGGTTTGTGCTAGCTTCTTGAAACTTGAAACAGTAAAGTAGTTCTACATTCTATTTTTATTTTTTGTTTCCTCTGGATGTAGACCTAAGCAGAGACTGACGAAAGACACATTCAATGAAAGGCGTTGTTAGGCTGCCAAAATACTACAGGCTCCTGAAATCTCAACATATTTTTTTTTCCGACCTTCATGATAAATTCAAGTAATGAGCAGTACACCAATAAAACGTGGATGTTCAAGTTCCGTTCTCCTAGGATGAAGCATTCGTTTGCAGTAACAGTTTGAATTTTTAGTTTTCACTCTGTTTTCTCCTATATTGACAGATGCAGTTCGAACTCTAAATCAAACATGGTTTGTGCTAGCTTCTTGAAACTTGACACAATAAAGTAGTTCTACGTTCTATCTCTAAGGTTTGTTTCCTCTTGATGTAGCCTTAAGCAGAGACCGGCGAATAACACTTTCAATGAAAGGCGTTGTTAAGCTTCCAAAAAACTACCGTCTCCTGAAATCTCAACATATATTTTTTCATCCAATCTTCATGATTCTTTCAAGTATTGATCAGTACACCAATCAAACGTGGATGCCCAAGTTTTGTTCTTCTAGGTTGTAGCATTCGTTTGCAGGAACAGTTAGAAATTATAGGTTTCACTCTGTTTTCTCCTATATTGACAGATGCAGTTAGAACTCTAAATCAAACACGGTTTGTGCTAGCTTCTTGAAACTTGACACAATAAAGTAGTTCTACGTTCTATCTCTAAGGATTGTTTCCTCTTGTATCCTAAAGCTGGGACTGGCGAATAACATTATACTGAAAGGGGTTGCCAAACTTCCAACACACTAGAGTCTCCTGAAATCTCAACATATATTTTTCATCCAAATCTTCATGATACTTTCAAGTAATGATCAGTACACCAATCCCACTTGGATGCCAAAGTTTAGTTCTCCTAGATTGAAGCATTCTTTTGGAGTAACAGTTTGAATTTTTAGGTTTTACTCTGTTTTCTCCTATATTGACAAATGTAGTTCGAACTCTAAATCAAACAGGGTTTGTGCTAGCTTCTTGAAACTTGAAACATTAAAGAGTTCTACATTCTATTTTTATTTGTTTCCTCTGGATGTAGACCTAAGCAGAGACTGACGAACACACATTCAATGAAAGGCGTTGTTAGGCTGCCAAAATACTACAGTCTCCTGAAATCTCAACATATTTTTTATTCCGACCTTCATGATAATTTCAAGTAATGAGCAGTACACCAATAAAACGTGGATGTTCAAGTTTCGTTCTCCTAGGTTGAAGCATTCGTTTGCAGTAACAGTTTGAATTTTTAGTTTTCACTCTGTTTTCTCCTATATTGACAGATGCAGTTCGAACTCTAAATCAAACATGGTTTGTGCTAGCTTCTTGAAACTTGACACAATAAAGTAGTTCTACGTTCTCTCTCTAAGGTTTGTTTCCTCTTGATGTAGCCTTAAGCAGAGACCGGCGAATAACCCTTTCAATGAAAGGCGTTGTTAAGCTTCCAAAAAACTACGGTCTCCTGAAATCTCAACATATATTTTTTCATCCAATGTTCATGATCCTTTCAAGTATTGATCAGTACACCAATCAAACGTGGATGCCCAAGTTTTCTTCTTCTAGGTTGTAGCATTCGTTTGCAGGAACAGTTAGAAATTATAGGTTTCACTCTGTTTTCTCCTATATTGACAGATGGAGTTAGAACTCTAAATCAAACACGGTTTGTGCTAGCTTCTTGAAACTTGACACAATAAAGTAGTTCTTCGTTCTATCTCTAAGGTTTGTTTCCTCTTGTATCCTAAAGCTGGGACTGGCGAATAACACTTATACTGAAAGGGGTTGCCAAACTTCCAACACACTAGAGTCTCCTGAAATCTCAACATATATTTTTTCATCCAATCTTCATGATACTTTCAAGTAATGATCAGTACACCAATCCCACTTGGATGCCAAAGTTTAGTTCTCCTAGATTGAAGCATTCTTTTGGAGTAACAGTTTGAATTTTTAGGTTTCACTCTGTTTTCTCCTATTTTGACAAATGTAGTTCGAACTCTAAATCAAACACGGTTTGTGCTAGCTTCTTGAAACTTGAAACAGTAAAGTAGTTCTACATTCTATTTTTTTTTTGTTTCCTCTGGATGTAGACCTAAGCAGAGACTGACGAAAGACACATTCAATGAAAGGCGTTGCTAGGCTGCCAAAATACTACAGGCTCCTGAAATCTCAACATATTTTTTTTTCCGACCTTCATGATAATTTCAAGTAATGAGCAGTACACCAATAAAACGTGGATGTTCAAGTTCCGTTCTCCTAGGATGAAGCATTCGTTTGCAGTAACAGTTTGAATTTTTAGTTTTCACTCTGTTTTCTCCTATATTGACAGATGCAGTTCGAACTCTAAATCAAACATGGTTTGTGCTAGCTTCTTGAAACTTGACACAATAAAGTAGTTCTACGTTCTATCTCTAAGGATTGTTTCCTCTTGTATCCTAAAGCTGGGACTGGCGAATAACACTTATACTGAAAGGGGTTGCCAAACTTCCAACACACTAGAGTCTCCTGAAATCTCAACATATATTTTTTCATCCAATCTTCATGATACTTTCAAGTAATGATCAGTACACCAATCCCACTTGGATGCCAAAGTTTAGTTCTCCTAGATTGAAGCATTCTTTTGGAGTAACAGTTTGAATTTTTAGGTTTTACTCTGTTTTCTCCTATATTGACAAATGTAGTTCGAACTCTAAATCAAACACGGTTTGTGCTAGCTTCTTGAAACTTGAAACATTAAAGTAGTTCTACATTCTATTTTTATTTTTTGTTTCCTCTGGATGTAGACCTAAGCAGAGACTGACGAAAGACACATTCAATGAAAGGCGTTGTTAGGCTGCCAAAATACTACAGTCTCCTGAAATCTCAACATATTTTTTTTTCCGACCTTCATGATAATTTCAAGTAATGAGCAGTACACCAATAAAACGTGGATGTTCAAGTTTCGTTCTCCTAGGTTGAAGCATTCGTTTGCAGTAACAGTTTGAATTTTTAGTTTTCACTCTGTTTTCTCCTATATTGACAGATGCAGTTCGAACTCTAAATCAAACATGGTTTGTGCTAGCTTCTTGAAACTTGACACAATAAAGTAGTTCTACGTTCTATCTCTAAGGTTTGTTTCCTCTTGATGTAGCCTTAAGCAGAGACTGGCGAATAACCCTTTCAATGAAAGGCGTTGTTAAGCTTCCAAAAAACTACGGTCTCCTGAAATCTCAACATATATTTTTTCATCCAATGTTCATGATTCTTTCAAGTATTGATCAGTACACCAATCAAACGTGGATGCCCAAGTTTTGTTCTTCTAGGTTGTAGCATTCGTTTGCAGGAACAGTTAGAAATTATAGGTTTCACTCTGTTTTCTCCTATATTGACAGATGCAGTTAGAACTCTAAATCAAACACGGTTTGTGCTAGCTTCTTGAAACTTGACACAATAAAGTAGTTCTACGTTCTATCTCTAAGGTTTGTTTCCTCTTGTATCCTAAAGCTGGGACTGGCGAATAACACTTATACTGAAAGGGGTTGCCAAACTTCCAACACACTAGAGTCTCCTGAAATCTCAACATATATTTTTTCATCCAATCTTCATGATACTTTCAAGTAATGATCAGTACACCAATCCCACTTGGATGCCAAAGTTTAGTTCTCCTAGATTGAAGCATTCTTTTGGAGTAACAGTTTTAATTTTTAGGTTTCACTCTGTTTTCTCCTATATTGACAAATGTAGTTCGAACTCCAAATCAAACACGGTTTGTGCTAGCTTCTTGAAACTTGAAACAGTAAAGTAGTTCTACATTTTATTTTTATTTTTTGTTTCCTCTGGATGTAGACCTAAGCAGAGACTGACGAAAGACACATTCAATGAAAGGCGTTGTTAGGCTGCCAAAATACTACAGGCTCCTGAAATCTCAACATATTTTTTTTCCGACCTTCATGATAATTTCAAGTAATGAGCAGTACACCAATAAAACGTGGATGTTCAAGTTCCGTTCTCCTAGGTTGAAGCATTCGTTTGCAGTAACAGTTTGAATTTTTAGTTTTCACTCTGTTTTCTCCTATATTGACAGATGCAGTTCGAACTCTAAATCAAACATGGTTTGTGCTAGCTTCTTGAAACTTGACACAATAAAGTAGTTCTACGTTCTCTCTCTAAGGTTTGTTTCCTCTTGATGTAGCCTTAAGCAGAGACCGGCGAATAACCCTTTCAATGAAAGGCGTTGTTAAGCTTCCAAAAAACTACGGTCTCCTGAAATCTCAACATATATTTTTTCATCCAATGTTCATGATCCTTTCAAGTATTGATCAGTACACCAATCAAACGTGGATGCCCAAGTTTTCTTCTTCTAGGTTGTAGCATTCGTTTGCAGGAACAGTTAGAAATTATAGGTTTCACTCTGTTTTCTCCTATATTGACAGATGCAGGTAGAACTCTAAATCAAACACGGTTTGTGCTAGCTTCTTGAAACTTGACACAATAAAGTAGTTCTACGTTCTATCTCTAAGGATTGTTTCCTCTTGTATCCTAAAGCTGGGACTGGCGAATAACACTTATACTGAAAGAGGTTGCCAAACTTCCAACACACTAGAGTCTCCTGAAATCTCAACATATATTTTTTCATCCAATCTTCATGATACTTTCAAGTAATGATCAGTACACCAATCCCACTTGGATGCCAAAGTTTAGTTCTCCTAGATTGAAGCATTCTTTTGGAGTAACAGTTTGAATTTTTAGGTTTTACTCTGTTTTCTCCTATATTGACAAATGTAGTTCGAACTCTAAATCAAACACGGTTTGTGCTAGCTTCTTGAAACTTGAAACATTAAAGTAGTTCTACATTCTATTTTTTATTTTTTTGTCCTCTGGATGTAGACCTAAGCAGAGACTGACGAAAGACACATTCAATGAAAGGCGTTGTTAGGCTGCCAAAATACTACAGTCTCCTGAAATCTCAACATATTTTTTTTTCCGACCTTCATGATAATTTCAAGTAATGAGCAGTACACCAATAAAACGTGGATGTTCAAGTTTCGTTCTCCTAGGTTGAAGCATTCGTTTGCAGTAACAGTTTGAATTTTTAGTTTTCACTCTGTTTTCTCCTATATTGACAGATGCAGTTCGAACTCTAAATCAAACATGGTTTGTGCTAGCTTCTTGAAACTTGACACAATAAAGTAGTTCTACGTTCTATCTCTAAGGTTTGTTTCCTCTTGATGTAGCCTTAAGCAGAGACTGGCGAATAACCCTTTCAATGAAAGGCGTTGTTAAGCTTCCAAAAAACTACGGTCTCCTGAAATCTCAACATATATTTTTTCATCCAATGTTCATGATTCTTTCAAGTATTGATCAGTACACCAATCAAACGTGGATGCCCAAGTTTTGTTCTTCTAGGTTGTAGCATTCGTTTGCAGGAACAGTTAGAAATTATAGGTTTTACTCTGTTTTCTCCTATATTGACAGATGCAGTTAGAACTCTAAATCAAACACGGTTTGTGCTAGCTTCTTGAAACTTGACACAATAAAGTAGTTCTACGTTCTATCTCTAAGGTTTGTTTCCTCTTGTATCCTAAAGCTGGGACTGGCGAATAACACTTATACTGAAAGGGGTTGCCAAACGTCCAACACACTAGAGTCTCCTGAAATCTCAACATATATTTTTTCATCCAATCTTCATGATGCTTTCAAGTAATGATCAGTACACCAATCCCACTTGGATGCCAAAGTTTAGTTCTCCTAGATTGAAGCATTCTTTTGGAGTAACAGTTTGAATTTTTAGGTTTCACTCTGTTTTCTCCTATAATGACAAATATAGTTCGAACTCTAAATCAAACACTGTTTGTGCTAGCTTCTTGAAACTTGAAACAGTAAAGTAGTTCTACATTCTATTTTTATTTTTTGTTTCCTCTGGATGTAGACCTAAGCAGAGACTGACGAAAGACACATTCAATGAAAGGCGTTGTTAGGCTGCCAAAATACTACAGGCTCCTGAAATCTCAACATATTTTTTTTCCGACCTTCATGATAATTTCAAGTAATGAGCAGTACACCAATAAAACGTGGATGTTCAAGTTCCGTTCTCCTAGGTTGAAGCATTCGTTTGCAGTAACAGTTTGAATTTTTAGTTTTCACTCTGTTTTCTCCTATATTGACAGATGCAGTTCGAACTCTAAATCAAACATGGTTTGTGCTAGCTTCTTGAAACTTGACACAATAAAGTAGTTCTACGTTCTATCTCTAAGGTTTGTTTCCTCTTGATGTAGCCTTAAGCAGAGACCGGCGAATAACACTTTGAATGAAAGGCGTTGTTAAGCTTCCAAGAAACTACCGTCTCCTGAAATCTCAACATATATTTTTTCATCCAATCTTCATGATTCTTTCAAGTATTGATCAGTACACCAATCAAACGTGGATGCCCAAGTTTTGTTCTTCTAGGTTGTAGCATTCGTTTCCAGGAACAGTTAGAAATTATAGGTTTCACTCTGTTTTCTCCTATATTGACAGATGCAGTTAGACCTCTAAATCAAACACGGTTTGTGCTAGCTTCTTGAAACTTGACACAATAAAGTAGTTCTACGTTCTATCTCTAAGGTTTGTTTCCTCTTGTATCCTAAAGCTGGGACTGGCGAATAACACTTATACTGAAAGGGGTTGCCAGTCTTCCAACACACTAGAGTCTCGTGAAATCTCAACATATATTTTTTCATCCAATCTTCATGATACTTTCAAGTAATGATCAGTACACCAATCCCACTTGGATGCCAAAGTTTAGTTCTCCTAGATTGAAGCATTCTTTTGGAGTAACAGTTTGAATTTTTAGGTTTCACTCTGTTTTCTCCTATATTGACAAATGTAGTTCGAACTCTAAATCAAACACGGTTTGTGCTAGCTTCTTGAAACTTGAAACAGTAAAGTAGTTCTACATTCTATTTTTATTTTTTGTTTCCCTTGGATGTAGACCTAAGCAGAGACTGACGAAGGACACATTCAATGAAAGGCGTTGTTAGGCTGCCAAAATACTACAGTCTCCTGAAATCTCAACATATTTTTTTTTCCGACCTTCATGATAATTTCAAGTAATGAGCAGTACACCAATAAAACGTGGATGTTCAAGTTTCATTCTGCTAGGTTGAAGCATTCGTTTGCAGTAACAGTTTGAATTTTTAGTTTTCACTCTGTTTTCTCCTATATTGACAGATGCAGTTCGAACTCTAAATCAAACATGGTTTGTGCTAGCTTCTTGAAACTTGACACAATAAAGTAGTTCTACGTTCTATCTCTAAGGTTTGTTTCCTCTTGATGTAGCCTTAAGCAGAAACTGGCGAATAACACTTTCAATGAAAGGCGTTGTTAAGCTTCCAAAAAACTACCGTCTCCTGAATTCTCAACATACATTTTTTCATCCAATCTTCATGATTCTTTCAATTATTGATCAGTACACCAATCAAACGTGGATGCCCAAGTTTTGTTCTTCTAGGTTGTAGCATTCGTTTGCAGGAACAGTTAGAAATTATAGGTTTCACTCTGTTTTCTCCTCTATTGACAGATGCAGTTAGAACTCTAAATCAAACACGGTTTGTGCTAGCTTCTTGAAACTTGACACAATAAAGTAGTTCTACGTTCTATCTCTAAGGTTTGTTTCCTCTTGTATCCTAAAGCTGGGACTGGCGAATAACACTTATACTGAAAGGGGTTGCCAATCTTCCAACACACTAGAGTCTCGTGAAATCTCAACATATATTTTTTCATCCAATCTTCATGATACTTTCAAGTAATGATCAGTACACCAATCCCACTTGGATGCCAAAGTTTAGTTCTCCTAGATTGAAGCATTCTTTTGGAGTAACAGTTTGAATTTTTAGGTTTCACTCTGTTTTCTCCTATATTGACAAATGTAGTTCGAACTCTAAATCAAACACGGTTTGTGCTAGCTTCTTGAAACTTGAAACAGTAAAGTAGTTCTACATTCTAGTTTTATTTTTTGATTTCCTTGGATGTAGACCTAAGCAGAGACTGACGAAGGACACATTCAATGAAAGGCGTTGTTAGGCTGCCAAAATACTACAGTCTCCTGAAATCTCAACATATTTTTTTTTCCGACCTTCATGATAATTGCAAGTAATGAGCAGTACACCAATAAAACGTGGATGTTCAAGTTTCATTCTCCTAGGTTGAAGCATTCGTTTGCAGTAACAGTTTGAATTTTTAGTTTTCACTCTGTTTTCTCCTATATTGACAGATGCAGTTCGAACTTTAAATCAAACATGGTTTGTGCTAGCTTCTTGAAACTTGACACAATAAAGTAGTTCTACGTTCTATCTCGAAGGTTTGTTTCCTCTTGATGTTGCCTTAAGCAGAGACTGGCGAATAACACTTTCAATGAATGGCGTTGTTAAGCTTCCAAAAAACTACCGTCTCCTGAAATCTCAACATACATTTTTTCATCCAATCTTCATGATTCTTTCAAGTATTGATCAGTACACCAATCAAACGTGGATGCCCAAGTTTTGCTCTTCTAGGTTGTAGCATTCGTTTGCAGGAACAGTTAGAAATTATAGGTTTCACTCTGTTTTCTCCTATATTGACAGATGCAGTTAGAACTCTAAATCAAACACGGTTTGTTCTAACTTCTTGAAACTTGACACAACAAAGTAGTTCTGCATTCTATCTCTAATGTTTGTTTCCTCTTGATGTAGCCTTAAGCAGAGACTGGCGAATAACACTTTCAATGAAAGGCGTTGTTAAGGTTCCAAAAATCTACTGTCTCCTGAAATCTCAACATATATTTTTTCATCCAATCTTCATGATTCTTTCAAGTATTGATAAGTACACCAATCAAACGTGGATGCCCAAGTTTTGTTCTTCTAGGTTGTAGCATTCGTTTGCAGGAACAGTTAGAAATTATAGGTTTCACTCTGTTTTCTCCTATATTGACAGATGCAGTTAGAACTCTAAATCAAACACGGTTTGTGCTAGCTTCTTGAAACTTGACACAATAAAGTAGTTCAACGTTCTATCTCTAAGGTTTGTTTCCTCTTGTATCCTAAAGCTGGGATTGGCGAATAACACTTATACTGAAAGGGGTTGCAAAACTTCCAACACACTAGAGTCTCCTGACATCTCAACATATATTTTTTCATCCAAACTTCATGATACTTTCAAGTAATGATCAGTACACCAATCCCACTTGGATGCCAAAGTTTATTTCTCCTAGATTGAAGTATTCTTTTGGAGTAACAGTTTGAATTTTTAGGTTTCACTCTGTTTTCTCCTATATTGACAAATGTAGTTCGAACTCTAAATCAAACACGGTTTGTGCTAGCTTCTTGAAACTTGAAACAGTAAGGTAGTTCTGCATTCTATTTTTATTTTATGTTTCCTCTGGATATAGACCTAAGCAGAGACTGACGAAAGACACATTCAATGAAAGGCGTTGTTAGGCTGCCAAAATACTACAGTCTCCTGAAATCGCAACATGTTTTTTTTTCTGACCTTCATGATAATTTCAAGTAATGAGCAGTACACCAATAAAACGTTGATGTTCAAGTTTCGTTCTCCTAGGTTGAAGCATTCGTTTGCAGTAACAGTTTGAATTTTTAATTTTCACTCTGTTTTCTCCTATATTGACAGATGCAGTTCGAACTCTAAATCAAACATGGTTTGTGCTAGCTTCTTGAAACTTGAAACAGTAAAGTAGTTCTACGTTCTATCTCAAGGTTTGTTTCCTCTTGATGTAGCCTTAAGCAGAGACTGGCGAATAACACTTTCAATGAAAGGCCTTGTTAAGCTTCCAAAAAACTACCGTCTCCTGAAATATCAACATATATTTTTTCATCCAATCTTCATGATTCTTTCAAGTATTGATCAGTACACCAATCAAACGTGGATGCCCAAGTTTTGTTCTTCTAGGTTGTAGCATTCGTTTGCAGGAACAGTTAGAAATTATAGGTTTCACTCTGTTTCTCCTATATTCACAGATGCTGTTAGAACTCTAAATCAAACACGGTTTGTGCTAGCTTCTTGAAACTTGACACAATAAAGTAGTTCTACGTTCTATCTCTAAGGTTTGTTTCCTCTTGTATCCTAAAGCTGGGACTGGCGAATAACACTTATACTGAATTGGGTTGCCAAACTTCCAACACACTAGAGTCTCCTGAAATCTCAACATATATTTTTTCATCCAATCTTCATGATACTTTCAAGTAATGATCAGTACACCAATCCCACTTGGATGCCAAAGTTTAGTTCTCCTAGATTGAAGCATTCTTTTGGAGTAACAGTTTGAATTTTTAGGTTTCACTCTGTTTTCTCCTATATTGACAAATGTAGTTCGAACTCTAAATCAAACAGGGTTTGTGCTAGCTTCTTGAAACTTGAAACAGTAAGGTAGTTCTACATTCTATTTTTATTTTTTGTTTTCTCTGGATGTAGACCTAAGCAGAGACTGATGAAAGACACATTCAATGAAAGGCCTTGTTAGGCTGCCAAAATACTACAGTCTCCTGAAATCTCAACATGTTTTTTTTCCGACCTTCATGATAATTTCAAGTAATGAGCAGTACACCAATAAAACGTTGATGTTCAAGTTTCGTTCTCCTAGGTTGAAGCATTCGTTTGCAGTAACAGTTTGAATTTTTAGTTTTCACTCTGTTTTCTCCTATATTGACAGATGCAGTTCGAACTCTAAATCAAACATGGTTTGTGCTAGCTTCTTGAAACTTGACACAATAAAGTAGTTCTACGTTCTATCTCAAGGTTTGTTTCCTCTTGATGTAGCCTTAAGCAGAGACTGGCGAATAACACTTTCAATGAAAGGCCGTGTTAAGATTCCAAAAAACTACCGTCTCCTGAAATCTCAACATATATTTTTTCATCCAATCTTCATGATTCTTTCAAGTATTGATCAGTACACCAATCAAACGTGGATGCCCAAGTTTTGTTCTTCTAGGTTGTAGCATTCGTTTGCAGGAACAGTTAGAAATTACAGGTTTCACTCTGTTTTCTCCTGTATTGACAGATGCAGTTCGAACTCTAAATCAAACACGGTTTGTGCTAGCTTCTTGAAACTTGACACAATAAAGTAGTTCTACGTTCTATCTCTAAGGTTTGTTTCGTCTTGATGTAGCCTTAAGCAGAGACTGGCGAATAACACTTTCAATGAGAGGCGTTGTTAAGCTTCCAAAAAACTACCGTCTCCATAAATCTCAACATATATTTTTTCATCCAATCTTCAAGATTCTTTCAAGTATTGATCAGTACACCAATCAAACGTGGATGCCCAAGTTTTGTTCTTCTAGGTTGTAGCATTTGTTTGCAGGAACTAGTTAGAAATTATAGGTTTCACTCTGTTTTCTCCTATATTGACAGATGCAGTTAGAACTCTAAATCAAACACGGTTTGTGCTAGCTTCTTGAAACTTGACACAATAAAGTAGTTCTACGTTCTATCTCTAAGGTTTGTTTCCTCTTTTATCCTAAAGCTGGGACTGGCGAATAACACTGATACTGAAAGGGGTTGCCAAACTTACAACACACTAGAGTCTCCTGAAAACTCAACATATATTTTTTCATCCAATCTCATGATACTTTCAAGTAATGATCAGTACACCAATCCCACTTGGATGCCAAAGTTTAGTTCTCCTAGATTGAAGCATTCTTTTGGAGTAACAGTTTGAATTTTTAGGTTTCACTCTGTTTTCTCCTATATTGACAAATGTAGTTCGAACTCTAAATCAAACACGTTTTGTGCTAGCTTCTTGAAACTTGAAACAGTAAAGTAGTTCTACATTCTGTTTTTATTTTTTGTTTCCTCTGGATGTAGACCTAAGCAGAGACTGACGAAAGACACATTCAATGAAAGGCATTGTTAGGCTGCCAAAATACTACAGTCTCCTGAAATCTCAACATATTTTTTTTTCCGACCTTCTTGATAATTTCAAGTAATGAGCAGTACACAAATAAAACGAGGATGTTCAAGTTTCGTTCTCCTAGGTTGAAGCATCGTTTGCAGTAACAGTTTGAATTTATAGTTTTCACTCTGTTTTCTCCTATATTGACAGATGCAGTTCGAACTCTAAATCAAACATGGTTTGTGCTAGCTTCTTGAAACTTGACACAATAAAGTAGTTCTACGTTCTATCTCTAAGGTTTGTTTCCTCTTGATGTAGCCTTAAGGAGAGACTGGCGAATAACACTTTCAATGAGAGGCGTTGTTAAGCTTCCAAAAAACGACCGTCTCCTGAAATCTCAACATATATTTTTTCATCCAATCTTCATGATTCTTTCAAGTATTGTTCAGTACACCAATCAAACGTGGATGCCCAAGTTTTGTTCTTCTAGGTTGTAGCATTCGTTTGCAGGAACAGTTAGAAATTTCAGGTTTCACTCTGTTTTCTCCTGTATTGACAGATGCAGTTCGAACTCTAAATCAAACACGGTTTGTGCTAGCTTCTTGAAACTTGACACAATAAAGCAGTTCTACGTTCTATCTCTAAGGTTTGTTTCCTCTTGATGTAGCCTTAAGCAGAGACTGGAGAATAACCCTTTCAATGAAAGGCGTTGTTAAGCTTCCAAAAAACTACAGTCTCCATAAATCTCAACATATATTTTTTCATCCAATCTTCAAGATTCTTTCAAGTATTGATCAGTACACCAATCAAACGTGGATGCCCAAGTTTTGTTCTTCTAGGTTGTAGCATTTGTTTGCAGGAACTAGTTAGAAATTATAGGTTTCACTCTGTTTTCTCCTATATTGACAGATGCAGTTAGAACTCTAAATCAAACACGGTTTGTGCTAGCTTCTTGAAACTTGACACAATAAAGTAGTTCTACGTTCTATCTCTAAGGTTTGTTTCCTCTTTTATCCTAAAGCTGGGACTGGCGAATAACACTTATACTGAAAGGGGTTGCCAAACTTCCAACACACTAGAGTCTCCTGAAATCTCAACATATATTTTTTCATCCAATCTTCATGATACTTTCAAGTAATGATCAGTACACCAATCCCACTTGGATGCCAAAGTTTAGTTCTCCTAGATTGAAGCATTCTTTTGGAGTAACAGTTTGAATTTTTAGGTTTTACTCTGTTTTCTCCTATATTGACAAATGTAGTTCGAACTCTAAATCAAACACGGTTTGTGCTCGCTTCTTGAAACTTGAAACAGTAAAGTAGTTCTACATTCTGTTTTTATTTTTTGTTTCCTCTGGATGTAGACCTAAGCAGAGACTGACGAAAGACACATTCAATGAAAGGCATTGTTAGGCTGCCAAAATACTACAGTCTCCTGAAATCTCAACATATTTTTTTTTCCGACCTTCTTGATAATTTCAAGTAATGAGCAGTACACAAATAAAACGAGGATGTTCAAGTTTCGTTCTCCTAGGTTGAAGCATTCGTTTGCAGTAACAGTTTGAATTTTTAGTTTTCACTCTGTTTTCTCCTATATTGACAGATGCAGTTCGAACTCTAAATCAAACATGGTTTGTGCTAGCTTCTTGAAACTTGACACAATAAAGTAGTTCTACGTTCTATCTCTAAGGTTTGTTTCCTCTTGATGTAGCCTTAAGGAGAGACTGGCGAATAACACTTTCAATGAGAGGCGTTGTTAAGCTTCCAAAAAACTACCGTCTCCTGAAATCTCAACATATATTTTTTCATCCAATCTTCATGATTCTTTCAAGTATTGATCAGTACACCAATCAAACGTGGATGCCCAAGCTTTGTTCTTCTAGGTTGTAGCATTCGTTTGCAGGAACAGTTAGAATTTATAGGTTTCACTCTGTTTTCTCCTATATTGACAGATGCAGTTAGAACTCTAAATCAAACACGGTTTGTGCTAGCTTCTTGAAACTTGACACAATAAAGTAGTTCTACGTTCTATCTCTAAGGTTTGTTTCCTCTTGTATAATAAAGCTGGGACTGGCGAATAACACTTATACTGAAAGGGGTTGCCAAACTTCCAACACACTAGAGTCTCCTGAAATCTCAACATATATTTTTTCATCCAATCTTCATGATACTTTCAAGTAATGATCAGTACACCAATCCCACTTGGATGCCAAAGTTTAGTTCTCCTAGATTGAAGCATTCTTTTGGAGTAACAGTTGAATTTTTAGGTTTCACTCTGTTTTCTCCTATATTGACAAATGTAGTTCGAACTCTAAATCAAACACGGTTTGTGCTAGTTTCTTGAAACTTGAAACAGTAAAGTAGTTCTACATTCTATTTTTATTTTTTGTTTCCTCTGGATGTAGACCTAAGCAGAGACTGACGAAAGACACATTCAATGAAAGGCGTTGTTAGGCTGCCAAAATACTACAGTCTCCTGAAATCTCAACATATTTTTTTTTCCGACCTTCATGATAATTTCAAGTAATGAGCAGTACACCAATAAAACGTGGATGTTCAAGTTTCGTTCTCCTAGGTTGAAGCATTCGTTTGCAGTAACAGTTTGAATTTTTAGTTTTCACTCTGTTTTCTCCTATATTGACAGATGCATTTCGAACTCTAAATCAAACATGGTTTGTGCTAGCTTCTTGAAACTTGACAAAAAAAAGTAGTTCTACGTTCTATCTCTAAGGTTTGTTTCCTCTTGATGTAGCCTTAAGCAGAGACTTGCAAATAACACTTTCAATGAAAGCCTGGTTAAGCTTCCAAATAACTACCGTCTCCTGAAATCTCAACATATATTTTTTTCATCCAATCTTCATGATTCTTTCAAGTATTAATCAGTACACCAATCAAACGTGGATGCCCAAGTTTTGTTCTTCTAGGTTGTAGCATTCGTTTGCAGGAACAGTTAGAAATTATAGGTTTCACTCTGTTTTCTCCTATATTGACAGATGCAGTTAGAACTCTAAATCAAACACGGTTTGTGCTAGCTTCTTTAAACTTGACACAGTAAAGTAGTTCTACGTTCTATCTCTAAGGTTTGTTTCCTCTTGTATCCTAAAGCTGGGATTGGCGAATAACACTTATACTGAAAGGGGTTGCCAAACTTCCAACACACTAGAGTCTCCTGAAATCTCAACATATATTTTTTCATCCAATCTTCATGATACTTTCAAGTAATGATCAGTACACCAGTCCCACTTGGATGCCAAAGTTTAGTTCTCCTAGATTGAAGCATTCTTTTGGAGTAACAGTTTGAATTTTTAGGTTTCACTCTGTTTTCTCCTATATTGACAAATGTAGTTCGAACTCTAAATCAAACAGGGTTTGTGCTAGCTTCTTGAAACTTGAAACAGTAAAGTAGTTCTACATTCTATTTTTACTTTCTGTTTCCTCTGGATGTAGACCTAAGCAGAGACTGACGAAAGACACATTCAATGAAAGGCGTTGTTAGGCTGCCAAAATACTACAGTCTCCTGAAATCTCAACATATTTATTTTCCGACCTTCATGATAATTTCAAGTAATCAGCAGTACACCAATAAAACGTGGATGTTCAAGTTTCGTTCTCCTAGCTTGAAGCATTCGTTTGCAGTAACAGTTTGAATTTTTAGTTTTCACTCTGTTTTCTCCTATATTGACAGATGCAGTTCGAACTCTAAATCAAACATGGTTTGTGCTAGCTTCTTGAAACTTTCCACAATAAAGTAGTTCTACGTTCTATCTCTAAGGTTTGTTTCCTCTTGATGTAGCCTTAAGCAGAGATTGGCGAATAACACTTTCAATGAAAGGCGTTGTTAAGCTTCCAAAAAACTACCGTCTCCTGAAATCTCAACATACATTTTTTCATCCAATCTTCATGATTCTTTCAAGTATTGATCAGTACACCAATCAAACGTGGATGCCCAAGTTTTGTTCTTCTAGGTTGTAGCATTCGTTTGCAGGAACAGTTAGAAATTATAGGTTTCACTCTGTTTTCTCCTATATTGACAGATGCAGTTAGAACTCTAAATCAAACACGGTTTGTGCTAGCTTCTTGAAACTTGACACCATAAAGTACTTCTACGTTCTATCACTAAAGTTTGTTTCCTCTTGTATCCTAAAGCTGGGACTGGCGAATAACACTTATACTGAAAGGGGTTGCCAAACTTCCAACACACTAGAGTCTCCTGAAATCTCAACATATATTTTTTCATCCAATCTTCATGATACTTTCAAGTAATGATCAGTACACAAATCCCACTTGGATGCCAAAGTTTAGTTCTCCTAGATTGAAGCATTCTTTTGGAGTAACAGTTTGAATTTTTAGGTTTCACTCTGTTTTCTCCTATATTGACAAATGTAGTTCGAACTCTAAATCAAACAGGGTTTGTGCTAGCTTCTTGAAACTTGAAATAGTAAAGTAGTTCTACATTCTATTTTTATTTTTTGTTTCCTCTGGATGTAGACCTAAGCAGAGACTGACGAAAGACACATTCAATGAAAGGCGTTGTTAGGCTGCCAAAATACTACAGTCTCCTGAAATCTCAACATATTTTTTTTTCGGACCTTCATGATAATTTCAAGTAATCAGCAGTACACCAATAAAACGTGGATGTTCAAGTTTCGTTCTCCTAGGTTGAAGCATTCGTTTGTAGTAACAGTTTGAATTTTTAGTTTTCACTCTGTTTTCTCCTATATTGACAGATGCAGTTCGAACTCTAAATCAAACATGGTTTGTGCTAGCTTCTTGAAACTTGACACAATAAAGTAGTTCTACGTTCTATCTCTAAGGTTTGTTTCCTCTTGATGTAGCCTTAAGCAGAGACTGGCGAATAACACTTTCAATGAAAGGCGTTGTTAAGCTTCCAAAAAACTACCGTCTCCTGAAATCTCAACAGACATTTTTTCATCCAATCTTCATGATTCTTTCAAGTATTGATCAGTACACCAATCAAACGTGGATGCCCAAGTTTTGTTCTTCTAGGTTGTAGCATTCGTTTGCAGGAACAGTTAGAAATTATAGGTTTCACTCTGTTTTCTCCTATATTGACAGATGCAGTTAGAACTCTAAATCAAACACGGTTTGTGCTAGCTTCTTGAAACTTGACACCATAAAGTACTTCTACGTTCTATCACTAAGGTTTGTTTTCTCTTGTATCCTAAAGCTGGGACTGGCGAATAACACTTATACTGAAAGGGGTTGCCAAACTCCAACACACTAGAGTCTCCTGAAATCTCAACATATATTTTTTCATCCAATCTTCATGATACTTTCAAGTAATGATCAGTACACCAATCCCACTTGGATGCCAAAGTTTAGTTCTCCTAGATTGAAGCATTCTTTTGGAGTAACAGTTTGAATTTTTAGGTTTCACTCTGTTTTCTCCTATATTGACAAATGTAGTTCGAACTCTAAATCAAACACGGTTTGTGCTAGCTTCTTGAAACTTGAAACAGTAAAGTAGTTCTACATTCTATTTTTATTTTTTGTTTCCTCTGCATGTAGACCTAAGCAGAGACTGACGAAAGACACATTCAATGAAAGGCGTTGTTAGGCTGCCAAAATACTACAGTCTCCTGAAATCTCAACATATTTTTTTTTCCGACCTTCATGATAATTTCAAGTAATCAGCAGTACACCAGTAAAACGTGGATGTTCAAGTTTCGTTCTCGTAGGTTGAAGCATTCGATTGCAGTAACAGTTTGAATTTTTAGTTGTCACTCTGTTTTCTCCTATATTGACAGATGCAGTTCGAACTCTAAATCAAACATGGTTTGTGCTAGCTTCTTGAAACTTGACACAATAAAGTAGTTCTACTTTCTATCTCTAAGGTTTGTTTCTTCTTGATGTAGCCTTAAGCAGAGACTGGCGAATAACACTTTCAATGAAAGGCGTTGTTAAGCTTCCAAAAAACTACCATCTCCTGAAATCTCAACAGACATTTTTTCATCCAATCTTCATGATTCTTTCAAGTATTGATCAGTACACCAATCAAATGTGGATGCCCAAGTTTTGTTCTTCTAGGTTGTAGCATTCGTTTGCAGGAACAGTTAGAAATTATAGGTTTCACTCTGTTTTCTCCTACATTGACAGATGCAGTTAGAACTCTAAATCAAACACGGTTTGTGCTAGCTTCTTGAAACTTGACACCATAAAGTACTTCTACGTTCTATCACTAAAGTTTGTTTCCTCTTGTATCCTAAAGCTGGGACTGGCGAATAACACTTATACTGAAAGGGGTTGCCAAACTTCCAACACACTAGAGTCTCCTGAAATCTCAACATATATTTTTTCATCCAATCTTCATGATACTTTCAAGTAATGATCAGTACACAAATCCCACTTGGATGCCAAAGTTTAGTTCTCCTAGATTGAAGCATTCTTTTGGAGTAACAGTTTGAATTTTTAGGTTTCACTCTGTTTTCTCCTATATTGACAAATGTAGTTCGAACTCTAAATCAAACACGGTTTGTGCTAGCTTCTTGAAACTTGAAACAGTAAAGTAGTTCTACATTCTATTTTTATTTTTTGTTTCCTCTGGATGTAGACCTAAGCAGAGACTGACGAAAGACACATTCAATGAAAGGCGTTGTTAGGCTGCCAAAATACTACAGTCTCCTGAAATCTCAACATATTTTTTTTTCGGACCTTCATGATAATTTCAAGTAATCAGCAGTACACCAATAAAACGTGGATGTTCAAGTTTCGTTCTCCTAGGTTGAAGCATTCGTTTGCAGTAACAGTTTGAATTTTTAGTTTTTACTCTGTTTTCTCCTATATTGACAGATGCAGTTCGAACTCTAAATCAAACATGGTTTGTGCTAGCTTCTTGAAACTTGACACAATAAAGTAGTTCTACGTTCTATCTCTAAGGTTTGTTTCCTCTTGATGTAGCCTTAAGCAGAGACTGGCGAATAACACTTTCAATGAAAGGCGTTGTTAAGCTTCCAAAAAACTACCGTCTCCTGAAATCTCAACAGACATTTTTTCATCCAATCTTCATGATTCTTTCAAGTATTGATCAGTACACCAATCAAACGTGGATGCCCAAGTTTTGTTCTTCTAGGTTGTAGCATTCGTTTGCAGGAACAGTTAGAAATTATAGGTTTCACTCTGTTTTCTCCTATATTGACAGATGCAGTTAGAACTCTAAATCAAACACGGTTTGTGCTAGCTTCTTGAAACTTGACACCATAAAGTACTTCTACGTTCTATCACTAAGGTTTGTTTTCTCTTGTATCCTAAAGCTGGGACTGGCGAATAACACTTATACTGAAAGGGGTTGCCAAACTTCCAACACACTAGAGTCTCCTGAAATCTCAACATATATTTTTTCATCCAATCTTCATGATACTTTCAAGTAATGATCAGTACACCAATCCCACTTGGATGCCAAAGTTTAGTTCTCCTAGATTGAAGCATTCTTTTGGAGTAACAGTTTGAATTTTTAGGTTTCACTCTGTTTTCTCCTATATTGACAAATGTAGTTCGAACTCTAAATCAAACACGGTTTGTGCTAGCTTCTTGAAACTTGAAACAGTAAAGTAGTTCTACATTCTATTTTTATTTTTTGTTTCCTCTGCATGTAGACCTAAGCAGAGACTGACGAAAGACACATTCAATGAAAGGCGTTGTTAGGCTGCCAAAATACTACAGTCTCCTGAAATCTCAACATATTTTTTTTTCCGAACTTCATGATAATTTCAAGTAATCAGCAGTACACCAGTAAAACGTGGATGTTCAAGTTTTGTTCTCGTAGGTTGAAGCATTCGATTGCAGTAACAGTTTGAATTTTTAGTTGTCACTCTGTTTTCTCCTATATTGACAGATGCAGTTCGAACTCTAAATCAAACATGGTTTGTGCTAGCTTCTTGAAACTTGACACAATAAAGTAGTTCTACTTTCTATCTCTAAGGTTTGTTTCTTCTTGATGTAGCCTTAAGCAGAGACTGGCCAATAACACTTTCAATGAAAGGCGTTGTTAAGCTTCCAAAAAACTACCGTCTCCTGAAATCTCAACAGACATTTTATCATCCAATCTTCATGATTCTTTCAAGTATTGATCAGTACACCAATCAAACGTGGATGCCCAAGTTTTGTTCTTCTTGGTTGTAGCATTCGTTTGCAGGAACAGTTAGAAATTATAGGTTTCACTCTGTTTTCTCCTATATTGACAGATGCAGTTAGAACTCTAAATCAAACACGGTTTGTGCTAGCTTCTTGAAACTTGACACCATAAAGTACTTCTACATTCTATCACTAAGGTTTGTTTTCTCTTGTATCCTAAAGCTGGGACTGGCGAATAACACTTATACTGAAAGGGGTTTCCAAACTTCCAACACACTAGAGTCTCCTGAAAACTCAACATATATTTTTTCATCCAATCTTCATGATACTTTCAAGTAATGATCAGTACACCAATCCCACTTGGATGCCAAAGTTTAGTTCTCCTAGATTGAAGCATTCTTTTGGAGTAACAGTTTGAATTTTTAGGTTTCACTCTGTTTTCTCCTATATTGACAAATGTAGTTCGAACTCTAAATCAAACACGGTTTGTGCTAGCTTCTTGAAACTTGAAACAGTAAAGTAGTTCTACATTCTATTTTTATTTTTTGTTTCCTCTGGATGTAGACCTAAGCAGAGACTGACGAAAGACACATTCAATGAAAGGCGTTGTTAGGCTGCCAAAATACTACAGGCTCCTGAATTCTCAACATATTTTTTTTTTCCGACCTTCATGATAATTTCAAGTAATGAGCAGTACACCAATAAAACGTGGATGTTCAAGTTTTGTTCTCCTAGGTTGAAGCATTCGTTTGCAGGAACAGTTTGAATTTTTAGTTTTCACTCTGTTTTCTCCTATATTGACAGATGCAGTTCGAACTCTAAATCAAACATAGTTTGTGCTAGCTTCTTGAAACTTGACACAATAAAGTAGTTCTACGTTCTCTCTCTAAGGTTTGTTTCCTCTTGATGTAGCCTTAAGCAGAGACTGGCGAATAACACTTTCAATGAAAGGCGTTGTTAAGCTTCCAAAAAACTACCGTCTCCTGAAATCTCAACATATATTTTTTCATCCAATCTTCATGATTCTTTCAAGCATTGATCAGTACACCAATCAAACGTGGATGCCCAAGTTTTGTTCTTCTAGGTTGTAGCATTCGTTTGCAGGAACAGTTAGAAATTATAGGTTTCACTCTGTTTTCTCCTATATTGACAGATGCAGTTAGAACTCTAAATCAAACACGGTTTGTGCTAGCTTCTTGAAACTTGACACAGTAAAGTAGTTCTACGTTCTATCTCTAAGGTTTGTTTCCTCTTGTATCCTAAAGCTGGGACTGGCGAATAACACTTATACTGAAAGGGGTTGCCAAACTTCCAACACACTAGAGTCTCCTGAAATCTCAACATATATTTTTTCATCCAATCTTCATGATACTTTCAAGTAATGATCAGTACACCAATCCCACTTGGATGCCAAAGTTTAGTTCTCCTAGATTGAAGCATTCTTTTGGAGTAACAGTTTGAATTTTTAGGTTTCACTCTGTTTTCTCCTATATTGACAAATGTATTTCGAACTCTAAATCAAACACGGTTTGTGCTAGCTTCTTGAAACTTGAAACAGTAAAGTAGTTCTACATTCTATTTTTATTTTTTGTTTCCTCTGGATGTAGACCTAAGCAGAGACTGACGAAAGACACATTCAATGAAAGGCGTTGTTAGGCTGCCAAAATACTACAGTCTCCTGAAATCTCAACATATTTTTTTTAACCGACCTTCATGATAATTTCAAGTAATGAGCAGTACACCAATAAAACGTGGATGTTCAAGTTTCGTTCTCCTACATTGAAGCATTCGTTTGCAGTAACAGTTTGAATTTTTAGTTTTCACTCTGTTTTCTCCTATATTGACAGATGCATTTCGAACTCTAAATCAAACATGGTTTGTGCTAGCTTCTTGAAACTTGACAAAATAATGTAGTTCTACGTTCTATCTCTAAGGTTTGTTTCCTCTTGATGTAGCCTTAAGCAGAGACTTGCGAATAACACTTTCAATGAAAGCCTGGTTAAGCTTCCAAATATCTACCGTCTCCTGAAATCTCAACATATATTTTTTTCATCCAATCTTCATGATTCTTTCAAGTATTAATCAGTACACCAATCAAACGTGGATGCCCAAGTTTTGTTCTTCTAGGTTGTAGCATTCGTTTGCACGAACAGTTAGAAATTATAGGTTTCACTCTGTTTTCTCCTATATTGACAGATGCAGTTAGAACTCTAAATCAAACACGGTTTGTGCTAGCTTCTTTAAACTTGACACAGTAAAGTAGTTCTACGTTCTATCTCTAAGGTTTGTTTCCTCTTGTATCCTAAAGCTGGGATTGGCGAATAACACTTATACTGAAAGGGGTTGCCGAACTTCCAACACACTAGAGTCTCCTGAAATCTCAACATATATTTTTTCATCCAATCTTCATGATACTTTCAAGTAATGATCAGTACACCAATCCCACTTGGATGCCAAAGTTTAGTTCTCCTAGATTGAAGCATTCTTTTGGAGTAACAGTTTGAATTTTTAGGTTTCACTCTGTTTTCTCCTATATTGACAAATGTATTTCGAACTCTAAATCAAACACGGTTTGTGCTAGCTTCTTGAAACTTGAAACAGTAAAGTAGTTCTACATTCTATTTTTATTTTTTGTTTCCTCTGGATGTAGACCTAAGCAGAGACTGACGAAAGACACATTCAATGAAAGGCGTTGTTAGGCTGCCAAAATACTACAGTCTCCTGAAATCTCAACATATTTTTTTTACCGACCTTCATGATAATTTCAAGTAATCAGCAGTACACCAATAAAACGTGGATGTTCAAGTTTCGTTCTCCTACATTGAAGCATTCGTTTGCAGTAACAGTTTGAATTTTTAGTTTTCACTCTGTTTTCTCCTATATTGACAGATGCATTTCGAACTCTAAATCAAACATGGTTTGTGCTAGCTTCTTGAAACTTGACAAAATAAAGTAGTTCTACGTTCTATCTCTAAGGTTTGTTTCCTCTTGATGTAGCCTTAAGCAGAGACTTGCGAATAACACTTTCAATGAAAGCCTGGTTAAGCTTCCAAATATCTACCGTCTCCTGAAATCTCAACATATATTTTTTTCGTCCAATCTTCATGATTCTTTCAAGTATTAATCAGTACACCAATCAAACGTGGATGCCCAAGTTTTGTTCTTCTAGGTTGTAGCATTCGTTTGCAGGAACAGTTAGAAATTATAGGTTTCACTCTGTTTTCTCCTATATTGACAGATGCAGTTAGAACTCTAAATCAAACACGGTTTGTGCTAGCTTCTTTAAACTTGACACAGTAAAGTAGTTCTACGTTCTATCTCTAAGGTTTGTTTCCTCTTGTATCCTAAAGCTGGAATTGGCGAATAACACTTATACTGAAAGGGTTTGCCGAACTTCCAACACACTAGAGTCTCCTGAAATCTCAACATATATTTTTTCATCCAATCTTCATGATACTTTCAAGTAATGATCATTACACCAGTCCCACTTGGATGCCAAAGTTTAGTTCTCCTAGATTGAAGCATTCTTTTGGAGTAACAGTTTGAATTTTTAGGTTTCACTCTGTTTTCTCCTATATTGACAAATGTAGTTCGAACTCTAAATGAAACAGGGTTTGTGCTAGCTTCTTGAAACTTGAAACAGTAAAGTAGTTCTACATTCTATTTTTATTTTTTGTTTCCCTTGGATGTAGACCTAAGCAGAGACTGACGAAAGACACATTCAATGAAAGGTGTTGTTAGGCTGCCAAAATACTACAGGCTCCTGAAATCTCAACATGTTTTTTTTTCCGTCCTTCATGATAATTTCAAGTAATGAGCAGTACACCAATAAAACTTGGATGTTCAAGTTTCGTTCTCCTAGGTTGAAGCATTCGTTTGCAGTAACAGTTTGAATTTTTAGTTTTCACTCTGTTTTCTCCTATATTGACAGATGCAGTTCGAACTCTAAATCAAACATGGTTTGTGCTAGCTTCTTGAAACTTGACACAATAAAGTAGTTCTACGTTCTATCTCTAAGGTTTGTTTCCTCTTGATGTAGCCTTAAGCAGAGACTGGCGAATAACACTTTCAATTAAAGGCGTTGTTAAGCTTCCAAAAAACTACCGTCTCCTGAAATCTCAACATATATTTTTTCATCCAATCTTCATGATTCTTTCAAGTATTGATCAGTACACCAATCAAACGTGGATGCCCAAGTTTTGTTCTTCTAGGTTGTAGCATTCGTTTGCAGGAACAGTTAGAAATTATAGGTTTCACTCTGTTTTCTCCTATATTGACAGATGCAGTTAGAACTCTAAATCAAACACGGTTTGTGCTAGCTTCTTGAAACTTGACACCATAAAGTACTTCTACGTTCTATCACTAAAGTTTGTTTCCTCTTGTATCCTAAAGCTGGGACTGGCGAATAACACTTATACTGAAAATGGTTGCCAAACTTCCAACACACTAGAGACTCCTGAAATCTCAACATATATTTTTTCATCCAATCTTCATGATACTTTCAAGTAATGATCTGTACACAAATCCCACTTGGATGCCAAAGTTTAGTTCTCCTAGATTGAAGCATTCTTTTGGAGTAACAGTTTGAATTTTTAGGTTTCACTCTGTTTTCTCCTATATTGACAAATGTAGTTCGAACTCTAAATCAAACAGGGTTTGTGCTAGCTTCTTGAAACTTGAAACAGTAAAGTAGTTCTACATTCTATTTTTATTTTTTGTTTCCTCTGGATGTAGACCTAAGCAGAGACTGACGAAAGACACATTCAATGAAAGGCGTTGTTAGGCTGCCAAAATACTACAGTCTCCTGAAATCTCAACATATTTTTATTTCGGACCGTCATGATAATTTCAAGTAATCAGCAGTACACCAATAAAACGTGGATGTTCAAGTTTCATTCTCCTAGGTTGAAGCATTCGTTTGCAGTAACAGTTTGAATTTTTAGTTTTCACTCTGTTTTCTCCTATATTGACAGATGCAGTTCGAACTCTAAATCAAACATGGTTTGTGCTAGCTTCTTGAAACTTGACACAATAAAGTAGTTCTACGTTCTATCTCTAAGGTTTGTTTCCTCTTGATGTAGCCTTAAGCAGAGACTGGCGAATTACACTGTCAATTAAAGGCGTTGTTAGGCTTCCAAAAAACTACCGTCTCCTGAAATCTCAACAGACATTTTTTCATCCAATCTTCATGATTCTTTCAAGTATTGATCAGTACACAATCAAACGTGGATGCCCAAGTTTTGTTCTTCTAGGTTGTAGCATTCGTTTGCAGGAACAGTTAGAAATTATAGGTTTCACTCTGTTTTCTCCTATATTGACAGATGCAGTTAGAACTCTAAATCAAACACGGTTTGTGCTAGCTTCTTGAAACTTGACACAGTAAAGTAGTTCTACTTTCTATCTCTAAGGTTTGTTTCCTCTTGTATCCTAAAGCTGGGACTGGCGAATAACACTTATACTGAAAGGGGTTGCCAAACTTCCAACACACTAGAGTCTCCTGAAATCTCAACATATATTTTTTCATCCAATCTTCATGATACTTTAAGTAATGATCAGTACACCAATCCCACTTGGATGCCAAAGTTTAGTTCTCCTAGATTGAAGCATTCTTTTGGAGTAACAGTTTGAATTTTTAGGTTTCACTCTGTTTTCTCCTATATTGACAAATGTAGTTCGAACTCTAAATCAAACAGGGTTTGTGCTAGCTTCTTGAAACTTGAAACAGTAAAGTAGTTCTACATTCTATTTTTATTTTTTGTTTCCTCTGGATGTAGACCTAAGCAGAGACTGACGAAAGACACATTCAATGAAAGACGTTGTTAGGCTGCCAAAATACTACAGTCTCCTGAAATCTCAACATATTTTTTTTCTGACCTTCATGATAATTTCAAGTAATGAGCAATACACCAATAAAACGTGGATGTTCAAGTTCGTTCTCCTAGTTTGAAGCATTAGTTTGCAGTAACAGTTTGAATTTTTAGTTTTCACTCTGTTTTCTCCTATATTGACAGATGCAGTTCGAACTCTAAATCAAACATGGTTTGTGCTAGCTTCTTGAAACTTGACACAATAAAGTAGTTCTACGTTCTATCTCTAAGGTTTGTTTCCTCTTGATGTAGCCTTAAGCAGAGACTGGCGAATAACACTTTCAATGAAAGGCGTTGTTAAGCTTCCAAAAAACGACCGTCTCCTGAAATCTCAACATACATTTTTTCATCCAATCTTCATGATTCTTTCAAGTATTGATCAGTACACCAATCAAACGTGGATGCCCAAGTTTTGTTCATCTAGGTTGTAGCATTCGTTTGCAGGAAAAGTTAGAAATTATAGGTTTCACTCTGTTTTCTCCTATATTGACAGATGCATTTAGAACTCTAAATCAAACACGGTTTGTGTTAGCTTCTTGAAACTTGACACAGTAAAGTAGATCTACGTTCTATCTCTAAGGTTTGTTTCCTCTTGTATCCTAAAGCTGGGACTGGCGAATAACACTTATACTGAAAGGGTTGCCAAACCTCCAACACACTAGAGTCTCGTGAAATCTCAACATATATTTTTTCAACCAATCTTCATGATACTTTCAAGTAATGATCAGTACACCAATCCCACTTGGATGCCAAAGTTTAGTTCTCCTAGATTGAAGCATTCTTTTGGAGTAACAGTTTGAATTTTTAGGTTTCACTCTGTTTTCTCCTATATTGACAGATGCAGTTCGAACTCTAAAATCAAACATGGTTTGTGCTAGCTTCTTGAAACTTGAAACAGTAAAGTAGTTCTACATTCTATTTTTACTTTTTGTTTCCTCTGGATGTAGACCTAAGCAGAGACTGATGAAAGACACATTCAATGAAAGGCGTTGTTAGGCTGCCAAAATACTACAGGCTCCTGAAATCTCAACATATTTTTTTTTCCGACCTTCATGATAATTTCAAGTAATGAGCAGTACACCAATAAAACGTGGATGTTCAAGTTCCGTTCTCCTAGGTTGAAGCATTCGTTTGCAGTAACAGTTTGAATTTTTAGTTTTCACTCTCTTTTCTCCTATATTGACAGATGCAGTTCGAACTCTAAATCAAACATGGTTTGTGCTAGCTTCTTGAAACTTGACACAATAAAGTAGTTCTATGTTCTATCTCTAAGGTTTGTTTCCTCTTGACGTAGCCTTAAGCAGAGACTGGCGAATAACACTTTCAATGAAAGGCGTTGTTAAGCTTCCAAAAAAACTACCGTCTCCTGAAATCTCAACATATATTTTTTCATCCAATCTTCATGATTCTTTCAAGTATTGATCAGTACACCAATCAAACGTGGATGCCCAAATTTTGTTCTTCTAGGTTGTAGCATTCGTTTAGGAACAGTTAGAAATTATAGGTTTCACTCTGTTTTCTCCTATATTGACAGATGCAGTTAGAACTCTAAATCAAACACGGTTTGTGCTAGCTTCTTGAAACTTGACACAATAAAGTAGTTCTACGTTCTATCTCTAAGGTTTGTTTCCTCTTGTATCCTAAAGGTGGGACTGGCGAATAACACTTATACTGAAAGGGGTTGCCAAACTTCCAACACACTAGAGTCTCCTGAAATCTCAACATATATTTTCCCATCCAATCTTCATGATACTTTCAAGTAATGATCAGTACACCAATCCACTTGGATGCCAAAGATTAGTTCTCCTAGATTGAAGCATTCTTTTGGAATAACAGTTTGAATTTTTAGGTTTCACTCTGTTTTCTCCTATATTGACAAATGTAGTTCGAACTCTAAATCAAACACGGTTTGTGCTAGCTTCTTGAAACTTGAAACAGTAAAGTAGTTCTACATTCTATTTTTATTTTTTGTTTCCTGGATGTAGACTAAGCAGAGACTGACGAAAAACACATTCAATGAAAGGCGTTGTTAGGCTGCCAAAATACTACAGTCTCCTGAAATCTCAACATATTTTTTTTCCGACCTTCATGATGATTTCAAGTAATCAGCAGTACACCAATAAAACGTGGATGTTCAAGTTTCGTTCTCCTAGGTTGAAGCATTCGTTTGCAGTAACAGTTAGAATTTTTAGTTTTCACTCTGTTTTCTCCTATATTGACAGATGCAGTTCAAACTCTAAATCAAACATGGTTTGTGCTAGCTTTTTGAAACTTGACACAATAAAGTAGTTCTACGTTCTATCTCTAAGGTTTGTTTCCTCTTGATGTAGCCTTAAGCAGATACTGGCGAATAACACTTTCAATGAAAGGCGTTGTTAAGCTTCCAAAAAACTACCGTCTCCTGAAATCTCAACATATATTTTTTTATCCAATCTTCATGATTCTTTCAAGTATTCATCAGTACACCAATCAAACGTGGATGCCCAAGTTTTGTTCTTCTAGGTTGTAGCATTCGTTTGAAGGAACAGTTAGAAATTATAGGTTTCACTCTGTTTTCTCCTATATTGACAAATGCAGTTAGAACTCTAAATCAAACACGTTTGTGCTAACTTCTTGAAACTTGACACAATAAAGTACTTCTACGTTCTATCTCTAAGGTTTGTTTCCTCTTGTATCCTAAAGCTGGGACTGGCGAATAACACTTATACTGAAAGGGTTGCCAAACTTCCAACACACTAGAGTCTCCTGAAATCTCAACATATATTTTTCCATCCAATCTTCATGATACTTTCAAGTAATGATCAGTACACCAATCCCACTTGGATGCCAAAGTTTAGTTCTCCTAGATTGAAGCATTCTTTTGGAGTAACAGTTTGAATTTTTAGGTTTCACTCTGTTTTCTCCTATATTGACAAATGTAGTTCGAACTCTAAATCAAACACGGTTTGTGCTAGCTTCTTGAAACTTGAAACAGTAAAGTAGTTCTACATTCTATTTTTATTTTTTGTTTCCTCTGGATGTAGACCTAAGCAGAGACTGACGAAAGACACATTCAATGTAGGCGTTGTTAGGCTGCCAAAATACTACAGGCTCCTGAAATCTCAACATATTTTTTTTTCCGACCTTCATGATAATTTCAAGTAATCAGCAGTACACATAAAACGTGGATGTTCAAGTTTCGTTCTCCTAGGTTGAAGCATTCGTTTGCAGTAACAGTTTGAATTTTTAGTTTTCACTCTGTTTTCTCCTATATAGACAGATGCAGTTCAAACTCTAAATCAAACATGGTTTGTGCTAGCTTCTTGAAACTTGACACAATAAAGTAGTTCTACGTTCTATCTCTAAGGTTTGTTTCCTCTTGATGTAGCCTTAAGCAGAGACTGGCGAATAACACTTTCAATGAAAGGCGTTGTTAAGCTTCCAAAAAACTACTGTCTCCTGAAACTCAACATATATTTTTTCATCCAATCTTCATGATTCTTCAAGTATTGATCAGTACACCAATCAAACGTGGATGCCCAATTTTTGTTCTTCTAGGTTGTAGCATTCGTTTGCAGGAACAGTTAGAAATTATAGGTTTCACTCTGTTTTCTCCTATATTGACAGATGCAGTTCGAACTCGAAATCAAACATGGTTTGTGCTAGCTTCCTTGAAACTTGACACAATAAAGTAGTTTTACGTTCTACCTCTAAGGTTTGTTTCCTCTTGTATCCTAAAGCTGGGACTGGCGAATAACACTTATACTGAAAGGGGTTGCCAAACTTCCAACACACTAGAGTCTCCTGAAATCTCAACATATATTTTTTCATCCAAACTTCATGATACTTTCAAGTAATGATCAGTACACCAATCCCACTTGGATGCCAAAGTTTAGTTCTCCTAGATTGAATCATTCTTTTGGAGTAACAGTTTGAATTTTTAGGTTTCACTCTGTTTTCTCCTATATTGACAAATGTAGTTCGAACTCTAAATCAAACACGGTTTGTGCTTGCTTCTTGAAACTTGAAACAGTAAAGTAGTTCTACGTTCTATCTCTAAGGTTTGTTTCCTCTTGTATCCTAAAGCTGGGACTGGCGAATAACACTTATACTGATAGGGGTTGCCAAACTTCCAACACACTAGAGTCTCCTGAAATCTCAACATATATTTTTTCATCCAATCTTCATGATACTTTCAAGTAATGATCAGTACACCAATCCCACTTGGATGCCAAAGTTTAGTTCTCCTAGAATGAAGCATTCTTTTGGAGTAACAGTTTGAATTTTTAGGTTTCACTCTGTTTTCTCCTATATTGACCAATGTAGTTCGAACTCTAAATCAAACACGGTTTGTGCTAGCTTCTTGAAACTTGAAACAGTAAAGTAGTTTCTACATTCTATTTTTATTTTTTGTTTCCTCTGGATGTAGACCTAAGCAGAGACTGACGAAAGACACATTCAATGAAAGGCGTTGTTAGGCCGCCAAAATACTACAGGCTCCTGAATTCTCAACATATTTTTTTTTTCCGACCTTCATGATAATTTCAAGTAATGAGCAGTACACCAATAAAACGTGGATGTTCAAGTTTCGTTCTCCTAGGTTGAAGCAGTCGTTTGCAGGAACAGTTTGAATTTTTAGTTTTCACTCTGTTTTCTCCTATATTGACAGATGCAGTTCGAACTCTAAATCAAACATAGTTTGTGCTAGCTTCTTGAAACTTGACACAATAAAGTAGTTCTACGTTCTCTCTCTAAGGTTTGTTTCCTCTTGATGTAGCCTTAAGCAGAGACTGGCGAATAACAATTTCAATGAAAGGCGTTGTTAAGCTTCCAAAAACTACCCTCTCCTGAAATCTCAACATATATTTTTTCATCCAATCTTCATGATTCTTTCAAGCATTGATCAGTACACCAATCAAACGTGGATGCCCAAGTTTTGTTCTTCTAGGTTGTAGCATTCGTTTGCAGGAACAGTTAGAAATTATAGGTTTCACTCTGTTTTCTCCTATATTGACAGATGCAGTTAGAACTCTAAATCAAACAAGGTTTGTGCTAGCTTCTTGAAACTTGAAACAGTAAAGTTGTTCTACGTTCTATCTCTAAGGTTTGTTTCCTCTTGAATCTTAAAGCTGGGACTGGCGAATAACACTTATACTGAAAGGGTTTCCAAACTTCCAACACACTAGAGTCTCCTGAAATCTCAACATATATTTTTTTATCCAATCTTCATGATAATTTCAAGTAATGATTAGTACACCAATCCCACTTGGATGCCAAAGTTTAGTTCTCCTAGATTGAAGCATTCTTTTGGAGTAACAGTTTGAATTTTTAGGTTTCACTCTGTTTTCTCCTTTATTGACAAATGTAGTTCGAACTCTAAATCAAACACGGTTTGTGCTAGCTTCTTGAAACTTGAAACAGTAAAAGTAGTTCTACGTTCTTTCTCTAAGGTTTGTTTCCTCTTGTATCTAATAGCTGGGACTGGCGAATAACACTTATACTGAAAGGGGTTGCCAAACTTCCAACACACTAGAGTCTCCTGAAATCTCAACATATATTTTTTCATCCAATCTTCATGATACTTTCAAGTAATGATCAGTACACCTATCCCACTTGGATGCCAAAGTTTAGTTCTCCTAGATTGAAGCATTCTTTTGGAGTAACAGTTTGAATTTTTAGGTTTCACTCTGTTTTCTCCTATATTGACCAATGTATTTCGAACTCTAAATCAAACACGGTTTGTGCTAGCTTCTTGAAACTTGAAACAGTAAAGTAGTTCTACATTCTATTTTTACTTTTTGTTTCCTCTGGATGTAGACCTAAGCAGAGACTGACGAAAGACACATTCAATGAAAGGCGTTGTTAGGCTGCCAAAATACTACAGGCTCCTGAATTCTCAACATATTTTTTTTTCCGACCTTCATGATAATTTCAAGTAATGAGCAGTACACCAATAAAACGTGGATGTTCAAGTTTCGTTCTCCTAGGTTGAAGCATTCGTTTGCAGGAAGAGTTTGAATTTTTAGTTTTCACTCTGTTTTCTCCTATATTGACAGATGCAGTTCGAACTCTAAATCAAACATGGTTTGTGCTAGCTTCTTGAAACTTGACACAATAAAGTAGTTCTTCGTTCTATCTCTAAGGTTTGTTTCCTCTTGATGTAGCCTTAAGCAGACACTGGCGAATAACAATTTCAATGAAAGGCGTTGTTAAGCTTCCAAAAAACTACCGTCTCCTGAAATCTCAACATATATTTTTTCATCCAATATTCATGATTCTTTCAAGCATTGATAAGAACACCAATCAAACGTGGATGCCCAAGTTTTGTTCTTCTAGGTTGTAGCATTCGTTTGCAGCAACAGTTAGAAATTATAGGTTTCACTCTGTTTTCTCCTATATTGACAGATGCAGTTAGAACTTTAAATCAAACAAGGTTTGTGCTAGCTTCTTGAAACTTGAAACAGTAAAGTAGTTCTACGTTCTATCTCTAAGGTTTGTTTCCTCTTGTATCCTAAAGCTGGGACTGGTGAATAACACTTATACTGAAAGGGGTTGCCAAACTTCCAACACACTAGAGTCTCCTAAAATCTCAACATATATTTTTCCATCCAATCTTCATGATACTTTCAAGTAATGATCAGTACACCAATCCCACTTGGATGCCAAAGTTTGGTTCTCCTAGATTGAAGCATTCTTTTGGAGTAACAGTTTGAATTTTTAGGTTTCACTCTGTTTTCTCCTATATTGACAAATGTAGTTCGAACTCTAAATCAAACACGGTTTGTGCTAGCTTCTTGAAACTTGAAACAGTAAAGTAGTTCTACATTCTATTTTTATTTTTTGTTTCCTCTGGATGTAGACCTAAGCAGAGACTGACGAAAGACACATTCAATGAAAGGCGTTGTTAGGCTGCCAAAATACTACAGTCTCCTGAAATCTCATCATATTTTTTTTCCGACCTTCATGATAATTTCAAGTAATCAGCAGTACACCAATAAAACTTGGATGTTCAAGTTTCGTTCTCCTATTTTGAAGCATTCGTTTGCAGTAACAGTTTGAATTTTTAGTTTTCACTCTGTTTTCTCCTATATTGACAGATGCAGTTCAAACTCTAAAACTAACATGGTTTCTGCTAGCTTCTTGAAACTTGACACAATAAAGTAGTTCTACGTTCTATCTCTAAGGTTTGTTTCCTCTTGATGTAGCCTTAAGCAGAGACTGGCGAATAACACTTTCAATGAAAGGCGTTGTTAAGCTTCCAAAAACTACCGTCTCCTGAAACTCAACATATATTTTTTCATCCAATCTTCATGATTCTTTCAAGTATTGATCAGTACACCAATCAAACGTGGATGCCCAATTTTTGTTCTTCTAGGTTGTAGCATTCGTTTGCAGGAACAGTTAGAAATTATAGGTTTCACTCTGTTTTCTCCTATATTGACAGATGCAGTTAGAACTCTAAATCAAACACGGTTTGTGCTAGCTTCTTGAAACTTGACACAATAAAGTAGTTCTACGATCTATCTCTAAGGTTTGTTTCCTCTTGTATCCTAAAGCTGGGACTGGCGAATTACACTTATACTGAAAGGGGTTGCCAAACTTCCAACACACTAGAGTCTCGTGAAATCTCAACATATATTTTTTCATCCAATCTTCATCATACTTTCAAGTAATGATCAGTACACCAATCCCACTTGGATGCCAAAGTTTAGTTCTCCTAGATTCAAGCATTCTTTTGGAGTAACAGTTTGAATTTTTAGGTTTCCCTCTGTTTTCTCCTATATTGACAAATGTAGTTCGAACTCTAAATCAAACACGGTTTGTGCTAGCTTCTTGAAACTTGAAACAGTAAAGTAGTTCTACATTCTATTTTTATTTTTTGTTTCCTCTGGATGTAGACCTAAGCAGAGACTGACGAAAGACACATTCAAAGAAAGGCGTTGTTAGGCTGCCAAAATACTACAGGCTCCTGAAATCTCAACATATTTTTTTCCGACCTTCAAGATAATTTCAAGTAATGAGCATTACACCAATAAAACGTGGATGTTCAAGTTCCGTTCTCCTAGGTTGAAGCATTCGTTTGCTTTAACAATTTGAATTTTTAGTTTTCACTCTGTTTTCTCCTATATTGACAGATGCATTTCTAAATCTAAATCAAACATGGTTTGTGCTAGCTTCTTGAAACTTGACACAATAAAGTAGTTCTACGTTCTATCTCTAAGGTTTGTTTCCTCTTGATGTAGCCTTAAGCAGAGACTGCCGAATAACACTTTCAATGAAAGGCGTTGTTAAGCTTCCAAAAAACTACCGTCTCCTGAAATCTCAACATACATTTTTTCATCCAATCTTCATGATTCTTTCAAGTATTGATCAGTACACCAAACAAACGTGGATGACCAAGTTTTGTTCTTCTAGGTTGTAGCATTCGTTTGCAGGAACAGTTAGAAATTATAGGTTTCACTCTGTTTTCTCCTATATTGACAGATGCTGTTAGAACTCTAAATCAAACACGGTTTGTGCTAGCTTCTTGAAACTTGACACAATAAAGTACTTCTATGTTCTATCACTAAGGTTTGTTTCCTCTTGTATCCTAAAGCTGGGACTGGCGAATAACAATTATACAGAAAGGGGTTGCCAAACTTCCAACACACTAGAGTCTCCTGAAATCTCAACATATATTTTTTCATCCATCTTCATGATACTTTCAAGTAATGATCAGTACACCAATGCCACTTTGATGCCAAAGTTTAGTTCTCCTAGATTGAAGCATTTTTTTGGAGTAACAGTTTGAATTTTTAGGTTTCACTCTGTTTTCTCCTTTATTGACAAATGTAGTTCGAACTCTAAATCAAACACGGTTTGTGCTAGCTTCTTGAAACTTGAAACATTAAAGTAGTTCTACATTCTATTTTCATTTTTTGTTTCCTCTGGATGTAGACCTAAGCAGAGACTGACGAAAGACACATTCAATGAAAGGCGTTGTTAGGCTGCCAAAATACTACATTCTACTGAAATCTGTACATATTTTTTTTCCGACCTTCATGATAATTTCAAGTAATCAGCAGACAACAATAAAACGTGGATGTTCAAGTTTCGTTCTCCTACGTTGAAGCATTCGTTTGCAGTAACAGTTTGAATTTTTAGTTTTCACTCTGTTTTCTCCTATATTGACAGATGCAGTTCGAACTCTAAATCAAACATGGTTTGTGTTAGCTTCTTGAAACTTGACACAATAAAGTAGTTCTACGTTCTATCTCTAAGGTTTGTTTCCTCTTGATGTAGCCTTAAGCAGAGACTGGCGAATAACACTTTCAATGAAAGGCGTTGTTAAGCTTCCAAAAAACTACCTTCTCCTGAAACTCAGCATATATTTTTTCATCCAATCTTCATGATTCTTTCAAGTATTGATCAGTACACCAATCAAACGTGGATGCCCAAGTTTTGTTCTTCTAGGTTGTAGCATTCGTTTGCAGGAACAGTTAGAAATTATAGGTTTCACTCTGTTTTCTCCTATATTGACAGATGCAGTTAGAACTCTAAATCAAACACGGTTTGTGCTAGCTTCTTGAAACTTGAAACAGTAAAGTAGTTCTACGTTCTATCTCTAAGGTTTGTTTCCTCTTGTATCCTAAAGCTGGGACTGGCGAATAACACTTATACTGAAAGGGGTTGCCAAACTTCCAACACACTAGAGTCTCGTGAAATCTCAACATATATTTTTTCATCCCATCTTCATGATACTTTCAAGTAATGATCAGTACACCAATGCCACTTTGATGCCAAAGTTTAGTTCTCCTAGATTGAAGCATTCTTTTGGAGTAACAGTTTGAATTTTTAGGTTTCACTCTGTTTTCTCCTATATTGACAAATGTAGTTCGAACTCTAAATCAAACACGCTTTGTGCTAGCTTCTTGAAACTTGAAACAGTAAAGTAGTTCTACATTCTGTTTTTATTTTTTGTTTCCTCTGGATGTAGACCTAAGCAGAGACTGACGAAAGACACATTCAGTGAAAGGCGTTGTTAGGCTGCCAAAATACTACAGTCTCCTGAAATCTCAACATATTTTTTTTTCCGACCTTCATGATAATTTCAAGTAATGAGCAGTACACCAATAAAACGTGGATGTTCAAGTTTCGTTCTCCTACATTGAAGCATTCGTTTGCAGGAACAGTTTGAATTTTTAGTTTTCACTGTGTTTTCTCCTATATTGACAGATGCAGTTCGAACTCTAAATCAAACATGGTTAGTGCTAGCTTCTTGAAACTTGACACAATAAAGTAGTTCTACGTTCTATCTCTAAGGTTTGATTCCTCTTGATGTTGCCTTAAGCAGAGACTGGCGAATAACACTTTCAATGAAAGGCGTTGTTAAGCTTCCAAAAAACTACCGTCTCCTGAAAGCTCAACATACATTTTTTTATCCAATCTTCATGATTCTTTCAAGTATTGATCAGTACACCAATCAAACGTGGATGCCCAAGTTTTGTTCTTCTAGGTTGTAGCATTCGTTTGCAGGAACAGTTAGAAATTATAGGTTTCACTCTGTTTTCTCCTATATTGACAGATGCAGTTAGAACTCTAAATCAAACACGGTTTGTGCTAGCTTCTTGAAACTTGAAACAGTAAAGTAGTTCTACGTTCTATCTCTAAGGTTTGTTTCCTCTTGTATCCTAAAGCTGGGACTGGCGAATAACACTTATACTGAAAGGGGTTGCCAAACTTCCAACACACTAGAGTCTCGTGAAATCTCAACATATATTTTTTCATCCCATCTTCATGATACTTTCAAGTAATGATCAGTACACCAATCCCACTTGGATTCCAAAGTTTAGTTCTCCTAGATTGAAGCATTCTTTTGGAGTAACAGTTTGAATTTTTAGGTTTCATTCTGTTTTCTCCTATATTGACAAATGTAGTTCGAACTCTAAATCAAACACGGTTTGTGCTAGCTTCTTGAAACTTGAAACAGTAAAGTAGTTCTACATTCTATTTTTACTTTTTGTTTCCTCTGGATGTAGACCTAAGCAGAGACTGACGAAAGACACATTCAATGAAAGGCGTTGTTAGGCTGCCAAAATACTACAGGCTCCTGAAATCTCAACATATTTTTCTTTCCGACCTTCATGATAATCTCAAGTAATGAGCAGTACCAATAAAACGTAGATGTTCAAGTTCCGTTCTCCTAGGTTGAAGCATTCGTTTGCAGTAACAGTTTGAATTTTTAGTTTTCACTCTGTTTTCTTCTATATTGACAGATGCAGTTCGAACTCTAAATCAAACATGGTTTGTGCTAGCTTCTTGAAACTTGACACAATAAAGTAGTTCTACGTTCTATCTCTAATGTTTGATTCCTCTTGATGTTGCCTTAAGCAGAGACTGGCGAATAACACTTTCAATGAAAGGCGTTGTTAAGCTTCCAAAAACTACCGTCTCCTGAAAGCTCAACATACATTTTTTCATCCAATCTTCATGATTCTTTCAAGTATTGATCAGTACACCAATCAAACGTGGATGCCCAAGTTTTGTTCTACTAGGTTGTAGCATTCGTTTGCAGGAACAGTTAGAAATAATAGGTTTCACTCTGTTTTCTCCTATATTGACAGGTGCAGTTAGAACTCTAAATCAAACACGGTTTGTGCTAGCTTCTTGAAACTTGAAACAGTAAAGTAGTTCTACGTTCTATCTCTAAGGTTTGTTTCCTCTTGTATCCTAAAGCTGGGACTGGCGAATTACACTTATACTGAAAGGGGTTGCCAAACTTCCAACACACTAGAGTCTCGTGAAATTTCAACATATATTTTTTCATCCAATCTTCATGATACTTTCAAGTAATGATCAGTACACCATTCCACTTGGATGCCAAAGTTTAGTTCTCCTAGATTGAAGTATTCTTTTGGAGTAACAGTTTCAATTTTTAGGTTTCACTCTGTTTTCTCCTATATTGACAAATATAGTTCGAACTCTAAATCAAACACGGTTTGTGCTAGCTTCTTGAAACTTGAAACAGTAAAGTAGTTCTACATTCTATTTTTACTTTCTGTTTCCTCTGGATGTAGACCTAAGCAGAGACTGACAAAGACACATTCAATGAAAGGCGTTGTTAGGCTGCCAAATACTACAGGCTCCTGAAATCTCAACATATTTTTTTTTCCGACCTTCATGATAATTTCAAGTAATGAGCAGTACACCAATAAAACGTGGATGTTCAAGTTCCGTTCTCCTAGGTTGAAGCATTCGTTTGCAGGAACAGTTTTAATTTTTAGTTTTCACTCTGTTTTCTCCTATATTGACAGATGCAGTCCGAACTCTAAATCAAGCATGGTTTGTGCTAGCTTCTTGAAACTTGACACAATAAAGTAGTTCTACGTTCTGTCTCTAAGGTTTGTTTCCTCTTGATGTAGCCTTAAGCAGAGACTGGCGAATAACACTTTCAATGAAAGGCGTTGTTAAGCTTTCAAAAAACTACCGTCTCCTGAAATCTCAACATATATTTTTTCATCCAATCTTCATGATTCTTTCAATTATTGATCAGTACACCAATCAAACGTAGATGCCCAAGTTTTGTTATTCTAGGTTGTAGCATTCATTTGCAGGAACAGTTAGAAATTATAGGTTTCACTCTGTTTTCTCCTATATTGACAGATGCATTTAGAACTCTAAATCAAACACGGTTTGTGCTAGCTTCTTGAAACTTGAAACAGTAAAGTAGTTCTACGTTCTATCTCTAAGGTTTGTTTCCTCTTGTATCCTAAAGCTGGGACTGGCGAATTACACATATACTGAAAGGGGTTGCCAAACTTCCAACACACTAGAGTCTTGTGAAATTTCAACATATATTTTTTCATCCAATCTTCATGATACTTTCAAGTAATGATCAGTACACCAATCCCACTTGGATGCCAAAGTTTAGTTCTCCTAGATTGAAGCATTCTTTTGGAGTAACAGTTTGAATTTTTAGGTTTCACTCTGTTTTCTCCTATATTGACAAATATAGTTCGAACTCTAAATCAAACACGGTTTGTGCTAGCTTCTTGAAACTTGAAACAGTAAAGTAGTTCTACATTCTATTTTTACTCTGTTTCCTCTGGATGTAGACCTAAGCAGAGACTGACGAAAGACACATTCAATGAAAGGCGTTGTTAGGCTGCCAAAATACTACAGGTTCCTGAATTCTCAACATATTTTTTTTCCGACCTTCATGATAATTTCAAGTAATGAGCAGTACACCAATAAAACGTGGATGTTCAAGTTTCGTTCTCCTAGCTTGAAGCACTCGTTTGCAGTAACAGTTTGAATTTTTACTTTTCACTCTGTTTTCTCCTATATTGACAGATGCAGTTCGAACTCTAAATCAAACATGGTTTGTGCTAGCGTCTTGAAACTTGACACAATAATGTAGTTCTACGTTCTATCTCTAAGGTTTGTTTCCTCTTGATGTAGCCTTAAACAGAGACTGGCGAATAACACTTTCAATGAAAGGCGTTGTTAAGCTTCCAAAAAACTACCGTCTCCTGCAATCTCAACATACATTTTTTCATCCAATCTTCATGATTCTTTCAAGTATTGATCAGTACACCAATCAAACGTGGATGCCCACGTTTTGTTCTTCTACGTTGTAGCATTCGTTTGCAGGAACAGTTAGAAATTATAGGTTTCACTCTGTTTTCTCCTATATTGACAGATGCAGTTAGAACTCTAAATCAAACACGGTTTGTGCTAGCTTCTTGAAACTTGACACAATAAAGTAGTTCTACGTTCTATCTCTAAGGTTTGTTTCCTCTTGTATCCTAAAGCTGGGACTGGCGAATAACACTTATACTGAAAGGGGTTGCCAAACTTCCAACACACTAGATTCTCTGGAAATCTCAACATATATTTTTTCATCCAATCTTCATGATACTTTCAAGTAATGATCAGTACACCAATCCCACTTGGAGGCCAAAGTTTTGTTCTCCTAGATTGAAGCATTCTTTTGGAGTAACAGTTTGAATTTTTAGGTTTCACTCTGTTTTCTCCTATATTGACAAATTTGTTCGAACTCTAATCAAACACGGTTTATGCTAGCTTCTTGAAACTTGAAACAGTAAAGTAGTTCTACATTCTATTTTTACTTTTTGTTTCCTCTGGATGTAGACCTAAGCAGAGACTGACGAAAGACACATTCAATGAAAGGCGTTGTTAGGCTGCCAAAATACTACAGGCTCCTGAAATCTCAACATATTTTTTTTTCCGACCTTCATGATAATTTCAAGTCATGAGCAGTACACCAATAAAACGTGGATGTTCAAGTTCCGTTCTCCTAGGTTGAAGCATTCGTTTGCAGTAACAGTTTGAATTTTTAGTTTTCACTCTGTTTTCTCCTATATTGACAGATGCAGTTCGAACTCTAAATCAAACATGGTTTGTGCTAGCTTCTTGAAACTTGACACAATAAAGTAGTTCTATGTTCTATCTCTAAGGTTTGTTTCCTCTTGATGTAGCCTGAAGCAGAGACTGGCGAATAACACTTTCAATGAAAGGCGTTGTTAAGCTTCCAAAAAACTACCGTCTCCTGAATTCTCAACATACATTTTTTCATCCAATCTTCATGATTCTTTCAAGTGTTGATCAGTACACCAATCAAACGTGGATGCCCAAGTTTTGTTCTTCTAGGTTGTAGCATTCGTTTGCAGGAACAGTTAGAAATTATAGGTTTCACTCTGTTTTCTCCTATATTGACAGATGCAGTTAGAACTCTAAATCAAACACGGTTTGTGCTAGCTTCTTGAAACTTGACACAATAAAGTTGTTCTACGTTCTATCTCTAAGGTTTGTTTCCTCTTGTATCCTAAAGCTGGGACTGGTGAATAACACTTATACTGAAAGGGGTTGCCAAACTTCCAACACACTAGAGTCTCGTGAAATCTCAACATATATTTTTTCATCCAATCCCACTTGGATGCCAAAGTTTACTTCTCCTAGATTGAAGTATTCTTTTGGAGTAACAGTTTGAATTTTTAGGTTTCACTCTGTTTTCTCCTATATTGACAAATGTAGTTCGAACTCTAAATCAAACACGGGTTGTGCTAGCTTCTTGAAACTTGAAACCGTAAAGTAGTTCTACATTCTATTTTTCCTTTTTGTTTCCTCTGGATGTAGACCTAGGCAGAGACTGACGAAAGACACATTCAATGAAAGGCGTTGTTAGGCTGCCAAATACTACAGGCTCCTGAAATCTCAACATATTTTTTTTTCCGACCTTCATGATAATTTCAAGTAATGAGCAGTACACCAATAAAACGTGGATGTTCAAGTTCCTTTCTCCTAGGTTGAAGCATTCGTTTGCAGGAACAGTTTGAATTTTAATTTTCACTCTGTTTTCTCCTATATTGACAGATGCAGTTCGAACTCTAAATCAAACATGGTTTGTGCTAGCTTCTTGAAACTTGACACAATAAAGTAGTTCTACGTTCTATCTCTAAGGTTTGTTTCCTCTTGATGTAGCCTTAAGCGGAGACTGGAGAATAACACTTTCAATGAAAGGCGTTGTTAAGCTTCCAAAAAACTACCGTCTCCTGAAATCTCAACATATATTTTTTCATCCAATCTTCATGATTCTTTCAAGTATTGATCAGTACACCAATCAAACGTGGATGCCCAAGTTTTGTTCTTCTAGGTTGTAGCATTCGTTTGCAGGAACAGTTAGAAATTATAGGTTTCATTCTGTTTTCTCCTATATTGACAGATGCATTTAGAACTCTAAATCAAACACGGTTTGTGCTAGCTTCTTGAAACTTGAAACAGTAAAGTAGTTCTACGTTCTATCTCTAAGGTTTGTTTCCTCTTGTATCCTAAAGCTGGGACTGGCGAATTACACTTATACTGAAAGGGGTTGCCAAACTTCCAACACACTAGAGTCTCGTGAAATTTCAAAATATATTTTTTCATCCAATCTTCATGATACTTTCAAGTAATGATCAGTACACCAATCCCACTTGGATGCCAAAGTTTAGTTCTCCTAGATTGAAGCATTCTTTTGGAGTAACAGTTTGAATTTTTAGGTTTCATTCTGTTTTCTCCTATATTGACAAATATAGTTCGAACTCTAAATCAAACACGGTTTGTGCTAGCTTCTTGAAACTTGAAACAGTAAAGTAGTTCTACATTCTATTTTTACTCTGTTTCCTCTGGATGTAGACCTAAGCAGAGACTGACGAAAGACACATTCAATGAAAGGCGTTGTTAGGCTGCCAAAATACTACAGGCTCCTGAATTCTCAACATATTTTTTTTCCGACCTTCATGATAATTTCAAGTAATGAGCAGTACACCAATAAAACGTGGATGTTCAAGTTTCGTTCTCCTAGCTAGAAGCATTCGTTTGCAGTAACAGTTTGAATTTTTAGTTTTCACTCTGTTTTATCCTATATTGACAGATGCAGTTCGAACTCTAAATCAAACATGGTGTGTGCTATCTTCTTGAAACTTGACACAATAAAGTAGTTCTACGTTCTATCTCTAAGGTTTGTTTCCTCTTGATGTAGCCTTAAGCAGAGACTGGCGAATAACACTTTCAATGAAAGGCGTTGTTAAGCTTCCAAAAAACTACCGTCTCCTGAAATCTCAACATACATTTTTTCATCCAATCTTCATGATTCTTTCAAGTATTGATCAGTACACCAATCAAACGTGGATGCCCAAGTTTTGTTCTTCTAGGTTGTAGCACTCATTTACAGGAACAGTTTGAATTTTTAGTTTTCACTCTGTTTTCTCCTATATTGACAGATGCAGTTAGAACTCTAAATCAAACACGGTTTGTGCTAGCTTCTTGAAACTTGACACAATAAAGTAGTTCTACGTTCTATCTCTAAGGTTTGTTTCCTCTTGTATCCTAAAGCTGGGACTGGTGAATAACACTTATACTGAAAGAGGTTGCCAAACTTCCAACACACTAGAGTCTCGTGAAATCTCAACATATATTTTTTCATCCAATCTTCATGATACTTTCAAGTAATGATCAGTACACCAATCCCACTTGGATGCCAAAGTTTAGTTCTCCTATATTGAAGCATTCTTTTGGAGTAACAGTTTGAATTTTTAGGTTTCACTCTGTTTTCTCCTATATTGACAAATGCAGTTCGAACTCTAAATCAAACACGGTTTGTGCTAGCTTCTTGAAACTTGACACAATAAAGTAGTTCTACGTTCTATCTCTAAAGTTTGTTTCCTCTTCATGTAGCCTTAAGCAGAGACTGGCGAATAACACTTTCAATGAAAGGCGTTGTTAAGCTTCCAAAAAACTACCGTCTCCTGAAATCTCAACATACATTTTTTCATCCAATCTTCATGATTCTTTCAAGTATTGATCAGTACACCAATCAAACGTGGATGCCCAAGTTTTGTTCTTCTAGGTTGTAGCATTCGTTTGCAGGAACAGTTAGAAATTATAGGTTTCACTCTGTTTTCTCCTATATTGACAGATGCAGTTAGAACTCTAAATCAAACACGGTTTGTGCTAGCTTCTTGAAACTTGACACAATAAAGTACTTCTACGTTCTATCTCTAAGGTTTTTTTCCTCTTGTATCCTAAAGCTGGGACTGGCGAATAACACTTATACTGAAAGGGGTTGACAAACTTCCAACACACTAGAGTCTCGTGAAATCTCAACATATATTTTTTCATCCAATCTTCATGATACTTTCAAGTAATGATCAGTACACCAATCCCACTTTGATGCCAAAGTTTAGTTCTCCTAGATTGAAGCATTCTTTTGGAATAACAGTTTGAATTTTTAGGTTTCACTCTGTTTTCTCCTATATTGACAAATGTAGTTCGAACTCTAAATCAAACACGGTTTGTGCTAGCTTCTTGAAACTTGAAACAGTAAAGTAGTTCTACATTCTATTTTTATTTTTTGTTTCCTCTGGATGTAGACCTAAGCAGAGACTGACGAAAGACACATTCAATGAAAGGCGTTGTTAGGCTGCCAAAATAGTACAGTCTCCTGAAATCTCAACATATTTTTTTTTCCGACCTTCATGATAATTTCATGTAATCAGCAGTACACCAATAAAACGTGGATGTTCAAGTTTCGTTCTCCTAGGTTGAAGCATTCGTTTGCAGTAACAGTTTGAATTTTTAGTTTTCACTCTGTTTTCTTTTATATTGACAGATGCATTTCGAACTCTAAATCAAACATGGTTTGTGCTAGCTTCTTGAAACTTGACACAATAAAGTAGTTCTACGTTCTATCTCTAAGGTTTGTTTCCTCTTGATGTAGCCTTAAGCAGAGACTGGCGAATAACACTTTCAATGAAAGGCGTTTTTAAGCTACCAAAAAACTACCGTCTCCTGAAATCTCAACATATATTTTTTCATCCAATCTTCATGATTCTTTCAAGTATTGATCAGTACACCAATCAAACGTGGATGCCCAAGTTTTGTTCTTCTAGGTTGTAGCATTCGTTTGCAGGAACAGTTAGAAATTATAGTTTTCACTCTGTTTTCTCCTATATTGACAGATTCAGTTAGAACTCTAAATCAAACACGGTTTGTGCTAGCTTCTTGAAACTTGACACAATAAAGTAGTTCTACGTTCCATCTCTAAGGTTTGTTTCCTCTTGTATCCTAAAGCTGGGACTGGCGAATAACACTTATACTGAAAGGGGTTGCCAAACTTCCAACACACTAGAGTCTCCTGAAATCTCAACATATATTTTTTCATCCAATCTTCATGATACTTTCAAGTAATGATCAGTACACCAATCCCATTTGGATGCCAAAGTTTAGTTCTTCTAGATTGAAGCATTCTTTTGGAGTAACAGTTTGAATTTTTAGGTTTCACTCTGTTTTCTCCTATATTGACAAATGTAGTTCGAACTCTAAATCAAACACGGTTTGTGCTAGCTTCTTGAAACTTGAAACAGTAAAGTAGTTCTACATTCTATTTTTATTTTTTGTTTCCTCTGGATGTAGACCTAAGCAGAGACTGACGAAAGACACATTCAATGAACGGCGTTGTTAGGCTGCCAAAATACTACAGGCTCCTGAAATCTCAACATATTTTTTTTTCCGACCTTCATGGTGAATTCAAGTAATGAGCAGTATACCAATAAATCGTGGATGTTCAAGTTTCGTTCGCCTAGGTTGAAGCATTCGTTTGCAGTAACAGTTTGAATTTTTAGTTTTCACTCTGTTTTCTCCTATATTGACAGATGCAGTTCGAACTCTAAATCAAACATGGTTTGTGCTAGCTTCTTGAAACTTGACACAATAAAGTAGTTCTACGTTCTATCTCTAAGGTTTGTTTCCTCTTGATGTAGCCTTAAGCAGAGACTGGCGAATAACACTTTCAATGAAAGGCGTTGTTAAGCTTCCAAAAAACTACCGTCTCCTGAAATCTCAAAATACATTTTTTCATCCAATCTTCATGATTATTTCAAGTATTGATCAGTACACCAATCAAACGTGGATTCCCAAGTTTTGTTCTTCCAGGTTGTAGCATTCGTTTGCAGGAACAGTTAGAAATTATAGGTTTCACTCTGTTTTCTCCTATATCGACAGATGCAGTTAGAACTCTAAATCAAACACGGTTTGTGCTAGCTTCTTGAAACTTGACACAATAAAGTAATTCTACGTTCTATCTCTAAGGTTTGTTTCCTCTTGATGTAGCCTTAAGCAGAGACTGGCGAATAACACTTTCAATGAAAGGCGTTGTTAAGCTTAAAAAAAACTACCATCTCCTGAAATCCCAACATATATTTTTTCATCCAATCTTCATGATACTTTCAAGTAATGATCAGTACACCAATCCCACTTGGATGCCAAAGTTTAGTTCTCCTAGATTGAAGCATTCTTTTGGAGTAACAGTTTGAATTTTTAGGTTTCACTCTGTTTTCTCCTATATTGACAAATGTAGTTCGAACTCTAAATCAAACAGGGTTTGTGCTAGCTTCCTGAAACTTGAAACGGTAAAGTAGTTCCACATTTTATTTTTATTTTTTGTTACCTCTGGATGTAGACCTAAGCAGAGACTGACGAAAGACACATTCAATGAAAGGCGTTGTTAGGCTGCCAAAATACTACAGTCTCCTGAAATCTCAACATATTTTTTTTCCGACCTTCATGATAATTTCAAGTAATGAGCAGTACACCAATAAAACGTGGATGTTCAAGTTTCGTTCTCCTAGGTTGAAGCATTCGTTTGCAGTAACAGTTTGAATTTTTAGTTTTCACTCTGTTTTCTCCTATATTGACAGATTCAGTTAGAACTCTAAATCAAACACGGTTTGTGCTAGCTTCTTGAAACTTGACACAATAAAGTAGTTCTACGTTCCATCTCTAAGGTTTGTTTCCTCTTGTATCCTAAAGCTGGGACTGGCAAATAACACTTATACTGAAAGGGGTTGCCAAACTTCCAACACACTAGAGTCTCCTGAAATCTCAACATATATTTTTTCATCCAATCTTCATGATACTTTCAAGTAATGATCAGTACACCAATCCCATTTGGATGCCAAAGTTTAGTTCTTCTAGATTGAAGCATTCTTTTGGAGTAACAGTTTGAATTTTTAGGTTTCACTCTGTTTTCTCCTATATTGACAAATGTAGTTCGAACTCTAAATCAAACACGGTTTGTGCTAGCTTCTTGAAACTTGAAACAGTAAAGTAGTTCTACATTCTATTTTTATTTTTTGTTTCCTCTGGATGTAGACCTAAGCAGAGACTGACGAAAGACACATTCAATGAACGGCGTTGTTAGGCTGCCAAAATACTACAGGCTCCTGAAATCTCAACATATTTTTTTTTCCGACCTTCATGATGAATTCAAGTAATGAGCAGTACACCAATAAAACGTGGATGTTCAAGTTTCGTTCTCCTAGGTTGAAGCATTCGTTTGCAGTAACAGTTTGAATTTTTAGTTTTCACTCTGTTTTCTCCTATATTGACAGATGCAGTTCGAACTCTAAATCAAACATGGTTTGTGCTAGCTTCTTGAAACTTGACACAATAAAGTAGTTCTACGTTCTATCTCTAAGGTTTGTTTCCTCTTGATGTAGCCTTAAGCAGAGACTGGCGAATAACACTTTCAATGAAAGGCGTTGTTAAGCTTCCAAAAAACTACCGTCTCCTGAAATCTCAAAATACATTTTTTCATCCAATCTTCATGATTATTTCAAGTATTGATCAGTACACCAATCAAACGTGGATTCCCAAGTTTTGTTCTTCCAGGTTGTAGCATTCGTTTGCAGGAACAGTTAGAAATTATAGGTTTCACTCTGTTTTCTCCTATATTGACAGATGCAGTTAGAACTCTAAATCAAACACGGTTTGTGCTAGCTTCTTGAAACTTGACACAATAAAGTAGTTCTACGTTCTATCTCTAAGGTTTGTTTTCTCTTGTATCCTAAAGCTGGGACTGGCGAATGACACTTATACTGAAAGGGGTTGCCAAACTTCCAACACACTAGAGTCTCCTGAAATCTCAACATATATTTTTTCATCCAATCTTCATGATACTTTCAAGTAATGATCAGTACACCAATCCCACTTGGATGCCAAAGTTTAGTTCTCCTAATTGAAGCATTCTTTTGGAGTAACAGTTTGAATTTTTAGGTTTCACTCTGTTTTCTCCTATATTGACAAATGTAGTTCGAACTCTAAATCAAACAGGGTTTGTGCTAGCTTCTTGAAACTTGAAACGGTAAAGTAGTTCCACATTTTATTTTTATTTTTTGTTACCTCTGGATGTAGACCTAAGCAGAGACTGACGAAAGACACATTCAATGAAAGGCGTTGTTAGGCTGCCAAAATACTACAGTCTCCTGAAATCTCAACATATTTTTTTTCCGACCTTCATGATAATTTCAAGTAATGAGCAGTACACCAATAAAACGTGGATGTTCAAGTTTCGTTCTCCTAGGTTGAAGCATTCGTTTGCAGTAACAGTTTGAATTTTTAGTTTTCACTCTGTTTTCTCCTATATTGACAGATGCAGTTCGAACTCTAAATCAAACATGGTTTGTGCTACCTTCTTGAAACTTGACACAATAAAGTAGTTCTACGTTCTATCTCTAAGATTTGTTTCCTCTTGATGTAGCCTTAAGCAGAGACTGGCGAATAACACTTTCAATGAAAGGCGTTGTTAAGCTTAAAAAAAACTACCATCTCCTGAAATCCCAACATATATTTTTTCATCCAATCTTCATGATACTTTCAAGTAATGATCAGTACACCAATCCCACTTGGATGCCAAAGTTTAGTTCTCCTAGATTGAAGCATTCTTTTGGAGTAACAGTTTGAATTTTTAGGTTTCACTCTGTTTTCTCCTATATTGACAAATGTAGTTCGAACTCTAAATCAAACAGGGTTTGTGCTAGCTTCCTGAAACTTGAAACGGTAAAGTAGTTCCACATTTTATTTTTATTTTTTGTTACCTCTGGATGTAGACCTAAGCAGAGACTGACGAAAGACACATTCAATGAAAGGCGTTGTTAGGCTGCCAAAATACTACAGTCTCCTGAAATCTCAACATATTTTTTTTCCGACCTTCATGATAATTTCAAGTAATGAGCAGTACACCCATAAAACGTGGATGTTCAAGTTTCGTTCTCCTAGGTTGAAGCATTCGTTTGCAGTAACAGTTTGAATTTTTAGTTTTCACTCTGTTTTCTCCCATATTGACAGATGCAGTTCGAACTCTAAATCAAACATGGTTTGTGCTACCTTCTTGAAACTTGACACAATAAAGTAGTTCTACGTTCTATCTCTAAGATTTGTTTCCTCTTGATGTAGCCTTAAGCAGAGACTGGCGAATAACACTTTCAATGAAAGGCGTTGTTAAGCTTAAAAAAAACTACCATCTCCTGAAATCCCAACATATATTTTTTCATCCAATCTTCATGATTCTTTCAAGTATTGATCAGTACACCAATCAAACGTGGATGCCCAAGTTTTGTTCTTCTAGGTTGTAGCATTCGTTTGCAGGAACACTTAGAAATTATAGGTTTCACTCTGTTTTCTCCTATATTGACAGATGCAGTTATAACTCTAAATCAAACACGGTTTGTGCTAGCTTCTTGAAACTTGACACAATAAAGTACTTCTACGTTCTATCACTAAGGTTTGTTTCCTCTTGTATCCCAAAGCTGGGACTGGCGAATAACACTTATACTGAAAGGGGTTGCCAAACTTCCAACACACTAGAGTCTCCTGAAATCTCAACATATATTTTTTCATCCAATCTTCATGATACTTTCAAGTAATGATCAGTACACAAATCCCACTTGGATGCCAAAGTTTAGTTATCCTAGATTGAAGCATTCTTTTGGAGTAACAGTGTGAATTTCTAGGTTTCACTCTGTTTTCTCCTATATTGACAAATGTAGTTCGAACTCTAAATCAAACACGGTTTGTGCTAGCTTCTTGAAACTTGAAACAGTAAAGTACTTCTACATTCTATTTTTATTTTTTGTTTCCTCTGGATGTAGACCTAAGCAGAGACTGACGAAAGACACATTCAATGAAAGGCGTTGTTAGGCTGCCAAAATACTACAGTCTACTGAAATCTCTACACTTTTTTTTTCCGACCTTCATGATAATTTCAAGTAATCAGCAGTACACCAATAAAACGTGGATGTTCAATTTTCATTCTCCTAGGTTGAAGCATTCGTTTGCAGTAACAGTTTGAATTTTTAGTTTTCACTCTTTTTTCTCCTATATTGACAGATGCAGTTCGAACTCTAAATCAAACATGGTTTGTGCTAGCTTCTTGAAACTTGACACAATAAAGTAGTTCTACGTTCTATCTCTAAGGTTTGTTTCCTCTTGATGTAGCCTTAAGCAGAGACTGGCGAATAACACTTTCAATGAAAGGCGTTGTTAAGCTTCCAAAAAACTACCGTCTCCTGAAATCTCAACATACATTTTTTCATCCAATCTTCATGATTCTTTCAAGTATTGATCAGTACACCAATCAAACGTGGATGCCCAAGTTTTGTTCTTCTAGGTTGTAGCATTCGTTTGCAGGAACAGTTAGAAATTATAGGTTTCACTCTGTTTTCTCCTATATTGACAGATGCATTTAGAACTCTAAATCAAACACGGTTTGTGCTAGCTTTTTGAAACTTGACACAATAAAGTAGTTCTACGGTCTATCTCTAAGGTTTGTTTCCTCTTGTATCCTAAAGCTGGGACTGGCGAATAACTCTTATACTGAAAGGGGTTGCCAAACTTCCAACACACTAGAGTCTCCTGAAATCTCAACATATATTTTTTCATCCAATCTTCATTTACTTTCAAGTATTGATCAGTACAGCAATCCCACTTGGATGCCAAAGTTTAGTTCTCCTAGATTGAAGCATTCTTTTGGAGTAACAGTTTGAATTTTTAGGTTTCACTCTGTTTTCTCCTATATTGACAAATGTAGTTCAAACTCTAAATCAAACACGGTTTGTGCAAGCTTCTTGAAACTTGAAACAGTAAAGTAGTTCTACATTCTATTTTTACTTTTTGTTTCCTCTGGATGTAGATCTAAGCAGAGACTGACGAAAGACACATTCAATGAAAGGCGTTGTTAGGCTGCCAAAATACTACAGGCTCCTGAAATCTCAACATATTTTTTTTTCCGACCTTCATGATAATTTCAAGTAATGAGCAGTACACCAATAAAACGTGGATGTTCAAGTTCCTTTCTCCTAGGTTGAAGCATTCGTTTGCAGTAACAGTTTGAATTTTTAGTTTTCACTCTGTTTTCTCCTATATTGACAGATGCAGTTCGAACTCTAAATCAAACATGGTTTGTGCTAGCTTCTTGAAACTTGACACAATAAAGTAGTTCTACGTTCTATCTCTAAGGTTTGTTTCCTCTTGATGTAGCCTTAAGCAGAGACTGGCGAATAACACTTTCAATGAAAGGCGTTGTTAAGCTTCCAAAAAACTACCGTCTCCTGAAATCTCAACATACATTTTTTCATCCAATCTTCATCATTCTTTCAAGTATTGATCAGTACACCAATCAAACGTGGATGACCAAGTTTTGTTCTTCTAGGTTGTAGCATTCGTTTGCAGGAACAGTTAGAAATTATAGGTTTCACTCTGTTTTCTCCTATATTGCCAGATGCAGTTAGAACTCTAAATCAAACACGGTTTGTGCTAGCTTCTTGAAACTTGACACAATAAAGTAGTTCTACGTTCTATCTCTAAGGTTTTTTTCCTCTTGTATCCTAAAGCTGGGACTGGCGAATAACACTTATACTGAAAAGGGTTGCCAAATTTCCAACACACTAGAGTCTCCTGAAATCTCAACATATATTTTTTCATCCAATCTTCATGATACTTTCAAGTAATGATCAGTACACCAATCCCACTTGGATGCCAAAGTTTAGTTCTCCTAGATTGAATCATTCTTTTTTTTAGTAACAGTTTGAATTTTTAGGTTTCACTCTGTTTTCTCCTATATTGACAAATGTAGTTCGAACTCTAAATCAAACACGGTTTGTGCTAGCTTCTTAAAACTTGAAACAGTAAAGTAGTTCTACATTCTATTTTTATTTTTTGTTTCCTCTGGATGTAGACCTAAGCAGAGACTGACGAAAGACACATTCAATGAAAGGCGTTGTTAGGCTGCCAAAATACTACAGTCTCCTGAACTCTCAACATATTTTTTTTTCCGACCTTCACGATAATTTCAAGTAATGAGCAGTACACCAATAAAACGTGGATATTCAAGTTCCGTTCTCCTAGGTTGAAGCATTCGTTTGCAGTAACAGTTTGAATTTTTAGTTTTCATTCTGTTTTCTCCTATATTGACAGATGCAGTTCGAACTCTAAATCAAACATGGTTTGTACTAGCTTCTTGAAACTTGACACAATAAAGTAGTTCTACGTTCTATCTCTAAGGTTTGTTTCCTCTTGATGTAGCCTTAAGCAGAGACTGGCGAATAACACTTTCAATGAATGGCGTTGTTAAGCTTCCAAAAAACTACCGTCTCCTGAAATCTCAACATACATTTTTTCATCCAATCTTCATGATTCTTTCAAGTATTGATCAGTACACCAATCAAACGTGGATGCCCAAGTTTTGTTCTTCTAGGTTGTAGCATTTGTTTGCAGGAACAGTTAGAAATTATAGGTTTCACTCTGTTTTCTCCTATATTGACAGATGCAGTTAGAACTCTAAATCAAACACGGTTTGTGCTAGCTTCTTGAAACTTGACACCGGAAAGTACTTCTACGTTCTATCACTAAGGTTTGTTTTCTCTTGTATCCTAAAGCTGGGACTGGCGAATAACACTTATACTGAAAGGGGTTGCCAAACTTCCAACACACTAGAGTCTCCTGAAATCTCAACATATATTTTTTCATCCAATCTTCATGATACTTTCAAGTAATGATCAGTACACCAATCCCACTTTAATGCCAAAGTTTAGTTCTCCTAGATTGAAGCATTCTTTTGGAGTACAGTTTGAATTTTTAGGTTTCACTCTGTTTTTTCCTATATTGACAAATGTAGTTCGAACTCTAAATCAAACACGGTTTGTGCTAGCTTCTTGAAACTTGAAACAGTAAAGTAGTTCTACATTCTATTTTTGCTTTTGGTTTCCTCTGGATGTAGACCTAAGCAGAGACTGACGAAAGACACATTCAATGAAAGGCGTTGTTAGGCTGCCAAAATACTACAGGCTCCTGAAATCTCAACATATTTTTTTTTTCCGACCTTCATGATAATTTCAAGTAATGAGCAGTACACCAATAAAACGTGGATGTTCAAGTTCCTTTCTCCTAGGTTGAAGCATTCGTTTGCAGTAACAGTTTGAATTTTTAGTTTTCACTCTGTTTTCTCCTATATTGACAGATGCAGTTCGAACTCTAAATCAAACATGGTTTGTGCTAGCTTCTTGAAACTTGACACAATAAAGTAGTTCTACGTTCTATCTCTAAGGTTTGCTTCCTCTTGATGTAGCCTTAAGCAGAGACTGGCGAATAACACTTTCAATGAAAGGCGTTGTTAAGCTTCCAAAAAACTACCGTCTCCTGAAATCTCAACATACATTTTTTCATCCAATCTTCATGATTCTTTCAAGTATTGATCAGTACACCAATCAAACGTGGATGCCCAAGTTTTGTTCTTCTAGGTTGTAGCATTCGTTTGCAGGAACAGTTAGAAATTATAGGTTTCACTCTGTTTTCTCCTATATTGACAGATGCAGTTAGAACTCTAAATCAAACACGGTTTGTGCTAGCTTCTTGAAACTTGACACAATAAAGTAGTTCTACGTTCTATCTCTAAGGTTTTTTTCCTCTTGTATCCTAAAGCTGGGACTGGCGAATAACACTTATACTGAAAAGGGTTGCCAAACTTCCAACACACTAGAGTCTCCTGAAATCTCAACATATATTTTTTCATCCAATCTTCATGATACTTTCAAGTAATGATCAGTATACCAATCCCACTTGGATGCCAAAGTTTAGTTCTCCTAGATTGAAGCATTCTTTTGGAGTAACAGTTTGAATTTTTAGGTTTCACTCTGTTTTCTCCTCTATTGACCAATGTAGTTCGAACTCTAAATCAAACACGGAATGTGCTAGCTTCTTGAATCTTGAAACAGTAAAGTAGTTCTACATTCTATTTTTACTTTTTGTTTCCTCTGGATGTAGACCTAAGCAGAGACTGACGAAAGACACATTCAATGAAAGGCGTTGTTAGGCTGCCAAATATTACATGCTCCTGAAATCTCAACATATTTTTTTTTCCGACCTTCATGATAATTTCAAGTAATGAGCAGTACACCAATAAAAAGTGGATGTTCAAGTTCCGTTCTCCTAGGTTGAAGCATTCGTTTGCAGTAACAGTTTGAATTTTTAGTTTTCCCTCTGTTTTCTCCTATATTGACAGATGCAGTTCGAACTCTAAATCAAACATGGTTTGTGCTAGCTTCTTGAAACTTGACACAATAATGTAGTTGAAAGTTCTATCTCTAAGGTTAGTTTCCTCTTGATGTAGCCTTAAGCAGAGACTGACGAATAACACTTTCAATGAAAGGCGTTGTTAAGCTTCCAAAAAACTACCGTCTCCTGAAATCTCAACATACATTTTTTCATCCAATCTTCATGATTCTTTCAAGTATTGATCAGTACACCAATCAAACGTGGATGCCCAAGTTTTGTTCTTCTAGGTTGTAGCATTCGTTTGCAGGAACAGTTAGAAATTATAGGTTTCACTCTGTTTTCTCCTATATTGACAGATGCAGTTAGAACTCTAAATCAAACACGGTTTGTGCTATCTTCTTGAAACTTGACACAATAAAGTAGTTCTACGTTCTATCTCTAAGGTTTGTTTTTTCTTGTATCCTAAAGCTGGGACTGGCGAATAACACTTATACTGAAAGGGGTTGCCAAACTTCCAACACACTAGAGTCTCCTGAAATCTCAACATATATTTTTTCATCCAATCTTCATGATACTTTCAAGTAATGATCAGTACACCAATCCCACTTGGATGCCAAAGTTTAGTTCTCCTAGATTGAAGCATTCTTTTGGAGTAACAGTTTGAATTTTTAGGTTTCACTCTGTTTTCTCCTATATTGACAAATGTAGTTCGAACTCTAAATCAAACACGGTTTGTGCTACCTTCTTGAAACATGAAACAGTAAAGTAGTTCTACATTCTATTTTTACTTTTTGTTTCCTCTGGATGTAGACCTAAGCAGAGACTGACGAAAGACACATTCAATGAAAGGCGTTGTTAGGCTGCCAAAATACTACAGGCTCCTGAAATCTCAACATATTTTTTTTTCCGACCTTCATGATAATTTCATGTAATCAGCAGTACACCAATAAAACGTGGATGTTCAAGTTTCGTTCTCCTAGCTTGAAGCATTCGTTTGCAGTAACAGTTTGAATTTTTAGTTTTCACTCTGTTTTCTCCTATATTGACAGATGCAGTTCGAACTCTAAATCAAACATGGTTTGTGCTAGCTTCTTGAAACTTGACACAATAAAGTAGTTCTACGTTCTATCTCTAAGGTTAGTTTCCTCTTGATGTAGCCTTAAGCAGAGACTGGCAAATAACACTTTCAATGAAAGGCGTTGTTAAGCATCCAAAAACTACCCTCTCATGAAATCTCAACATATATTTTTTCATCCAATCTTCATGATTCTTTCAAGTATTGATCAGTACACCAATCAAACGTGGATGCCCAAGTTCTCTTCTTCTAGGTTGTAGCATTCGTTTGCAGGAACAATTAGAAATTAAAGGTTTCACTCTGTTTTCTCCTATATTGACAGATGCAGTTAGAACTCTAAATCAAACATGGTTTGTGCTAGCTTCTTGAAACTTGAAACAGTAAAGTAGTTCTACGTTCTATCTCTAAGGTTTGTTTCCTCTTGTATCCTAAAGCTGGGACTTTCGAATTACACTTATACTGAAAGGGGTTGCCAAACTGCCAACACACTAGAGTCTCGTGAAATTTCAACATATATTTTTTCATCCAAACTTCATGATACTTTCAAGTAATGATCAGTACACCAATCCCACTTGGATGCCAAAGTTTAGTTCTCCTAGATTGAAGCATTCTTTTGGAGTAACAGTTTGAATTTTTAGGTTTCACTCTGTTTTCTCCTCTATTGACCAATGTAGTTCGAACTCTAAATCAAACACGGAATGTGCTAGCTTCTTGAATCTTGAAACAGTAAAGTAGTTCTACATTCTATTTTTACTTTTTGTTTCCTCTGGATGTAGACCTAAGCAGAGACTGACGAAAGACACATTCAATGAAAGGCGTTGTTAGGCTGCCAAATATTACATGCTCCTGAAATCTCAACATATTTTTTTTTCCGACCTTCATGATAATTTCAAGTAATGAGCAGAACACCAATAAAAAGTGGATGTTCAAGTTCCGTTCTCCTAGGTTGAAGCATTCATTTGCAGTAACAGTTTGAATTTTTAGTTTTCACTCTGTTTTCTCCTATATTGACAGATGCAGTTCGAACTCTAAATCAAACATGGTTTGTGCTAGCTTCTTGAAACTTGACACAATAATGTAGTTCAACGTTCTATCTCTAAGGTTAATTTCCTCTTGATGTAGCCTTAAGCAGAGACTGACGAATAACACTTTGAATGAAAGGCGTTGTTAAGCTTCCAAAAAACTACCGTCTCCTGAAATCTCAACATACATTTTTTCATCCAATCTTCATGATTCTTTCAAGTATTGATCAGTACACCAATCAAACGTGGATGCCCAAGTTTTGTTCTTCTAGGTTGTAGCATTCGTTTGCAGCAACAGTTAGAAATTATAGGTTTCACTCTGTTTTCTCCTATATTGACAGATGCAGTTAGAACTCTAAATCAAACACGGTTTGTGCTATCTTCTTGAAACTTGACACAATAAAGTAGTTCTACGTTCTATCTCTAAGGTTTGTTTCCTCTTGTATCCTAAAGCTGGGACTGGCGAATAACACTTATACTGAAAGGGGTTGCCAAACTTCCAACACACTAGAGTCTCCTGAAATCTCAACATATATTTTTTCATCCAATCTTCATGATACTTTCAAGTAATGATCAGTACACAAATCCCACTTGGATGCCAAAGTTTAGTTCTCCTAGATTGAAGCATTCTTTTGGAGTAACAGTTTGAATTTTTAGGTTTCACTCTGTTTTCTCCTATATTGACAAATGTAGTTCGAACTCTAAATCAAACACGGTTTGTGCTAGCTTCTTGAAACTTGAAACAGTAAAGTAGTTCTACATTCTATTTTTACTTTTCATTTCCTCTGGATGTAGACCTAAGCAGAGAGTGACAAAGACACATTCAATGAAAAGCGTTGTTAGGCTGTCAAAATACTACAGGCTCCTGAAATCTCAACATATTTTTTTTTTCCGACCTTCATGATAATTTCAAGTAATGAGCAGTACACCAATAAAACGTGGATGTTCAAGTTCCGTTCTCCTAGGTTGAAGCATTCGTTTGCAGTAACAGTTTGAATTTTAAGTTTTCACTCTGTTTTCTCCTACATTGACAGATGCAGTTCGAACTCTAAATCCAACATGGTTTGTGCTAGCTTCTTGAAACTTGACACAATAAAGTAGTTCTACGTTCTATCTCTAAGGTTAGTTTCCTCTTGATGTAGCCTTAAGCAGAGACTGGCAAATAACACTTTCAATGAAAGGCGTTGTTAAGCTTCCAAAAACTACCGTCTCCTGAAATCTCAACATACATTTTTTCATCCAATCTTCATGATTCTTTCAAGTATTGATCAGTACACCAATCAAACGTGGATGAACAAGTTTTGTTCTTCTAGGTTGTAGCATTCGTTTGCAGGAACAGTTAGAAATTATAGGTTTCACTCTGTTTTCTCCTATATTAACAGATGCAGTTAGAACTCTAAATCAAACACGGTTTGTGCTAGCTTCTTGAAACTTGACACAATAAAGTAGTTCTACGTTCTAACTCTAAGGTTTGTTTCCTCTTGTATCATAAAGCTGGGACTGGCGAATAACACTTATACTGAAAGGGGTTGCCAAACTTCCAACACACTAGAGTCTCCTGAAATCTCAACATATATTTTTTCATCCAATCTTCATGATACTTTCAAGTAATGATCAGTACACCAATCCCACTTGGATGCCAAAGTTTAGTTCTCCTAGATTGAAGCATTCTTTTGGAGTAACAGTTTGAATTTTTAGGTTTCACTCTGTTTCCTCCTATATTGACAAATGTAGTTCGAACTCTAAATCAAACAGGGTTTGTGCTAGCTTCTTGAAACTTGAAACAGTAAAGTAGTTCTACATTCTATTTTTACTTTTCATTTCCTCTGGATGTAGACCTAAGCAGAGAGTGACAAAGACACATTCAATGAAAGGCGTTGTTAGGCTGTCAAAATACTACAGGCTCCTGAAATCTCAACATATTTTTTTTTCCGACCTTCATGATAATTTCAAGTAATGAGCAGTACACCAATAAAACGTGGATGTTCAAGTTCCGTTCTCCTAGGTTGAAGCATTCGTTTGCAGTAACAGTTTGAATTTTAAGTTTTCACTCTGTTTTCTCCTACATTGACAGATGCAGTTCGAACTCTAAATCCAACATGGTTTGTGCTAGTTTCTTGAAACTTGACACAATAAAGTAGTTCTACGTTCTATCTCTAAGGTTAGTTTCCTCTTGATGTAGCCTTAAGCAGAGACTGGCAAATAACACTTTCAATGAAAGGCGTTGTTAAGCTTCCAAAAAACTACCGTCTCCTGAAATCTCAACATACATTTTTTCATCCAATCTTCATGAATCTTTCAAGTATTGATCAGTACACCAATCAAACGTGGATGCCCAAGTTTTGTTCTTCTAGGTTATAGCATTCGTTTGCAGGAACAGTTAGAAATTATAGGTTTCACTCTGTTTTCTCCTATATTGACAGATGCAGTTAGAACTCTAAATCAAACACGGTTTGTGCTAGCTTCTTGAAACTTGACACAATAAAGTAGTTCTACGGTCTATCTCTAAGGTTTGTTTCCTCTTGTATCCTAAAGCTGGGACTGGCGAATAACACTTATACTGAAAGGGGTTGCCAAACTTCCAACACACTAGAGTCTCGTGAAATCTCAACATATATTTTTTCATCCAATCTTCATGATACTTTCAAGTAATGATCAGTATACCAATCCCACTTGGATGCCAAAGTTTAGTTCTCCTAGATTGAAGCATTCTTTTGGAGTAACAGTTTGAATTTTTAGGTTTCACTCTGTTTTCTCCTATATTGACAAATGTAGTTTGAACTCTAAATCAAACACGGTTTGTGCTACCTTCTTGAAACATGAAACAGTAAAGTAGTTCTACATTCTATTTTTATTTTTTGTTTCCTCTGGATGTAGACCTAAGCAGAGACTGACGAAAGACACATTCAATGAAAGGCGTTGTTAGGCTGCCAAAATACTACAGGCTCCTGAAATCTCAACATATTTTTTTTTCCGACCTTCATGATAATTTCATGTAATCAGCAGTACACCAATAAAACGTGGATGTTCAAGTTTCGTTCTCCTAGCTTGAAGCATTCGTTTGCAGTAACAGTTTGAATTTTTAGTTTTCACTCTGTTTTCTCCTATATTGACAGATGCAGTTCGAACTCTAAATCAAACATGGTTTGTGCTAGCTTCTTGAAACTTGACACAATAAAGTAGTTCTACGTTCTATCTCTAAGGTTAGTTTCCTCTTGATGTAGCCTTAAGCAGAGACTGGCAAATAACACTTTCAATGAAAGGCGTTGTTAAGCTTCCAAAAACTACCCTCTCATGAAATCTCAACATATATTTTTTCATCCAATCTTCATGATTCTTTCAAGTATTTATCAGTACACCAATCAAACGTGGATGCCCAAGTTCTCTTCTTCTAGGTTGTAGCATTCGTTTGCAGGAACAATTAGAAATTAAAGGTTTCACTCTGTTTTCTCCTATATTGACAGATGCAGTTAGAACTCTAAATCAAACATGGTTTGTGCTAGCTTCTTGAAACTTGAAACAGTAAAGTAGTTCTACGTTCTATCTCTAAGGTTTGTTTCCTCTTGTATCCTAAAGCTGGGACTTTCGAATTACACTTATACTGAAAGGGGTTGCCAAACTGCCAACACACTAGAGTCTCGTGAAATTTCAACATATATTTTTTCATCCAATCTTCATGATACTTTCAAGTAATGATCAGTACACCAATCCCACTTGGATGCCAAAGTTTAGTTCTCCTAGATTGAAGCATTCTTTTGGAGTAACAGTTTGAATTTTTAGGTTTCACTCTGTTTTCTCCTCTATTGACCAATGTAGTTCGAACTCTAAATCAAACACGGAATGTGCTAGCTTCTTGAATCTTGAAACAGTAAAGTAGTTCTACATTCTATTTTTACTTTTTGTTTCCTCTGGATGTAGACCTAAGCAGAGACTGACGAAAGACACATTCAATGAAAGGCGTTGTTAGGCTGCCAAATATTACATGCTCCTGAAATCTCAACATATTTTTTTTTTCCGACCTTCATGATAATTTCAAGTAGTGAGCAGAACACCAATAAAAAGTGGATGTTCAAGTTCCGTTCTCCTAGGTTGAAGCATTCATTTGCAGTAACAGTTTGAATTTTTAGTTTTCACTCTGTTTTCTCCTATATTGACAGATGCAGTTCGAACTCTAAATCAAACATGGTTTGTGCTAGCTTCTTGAAACTTGACACAATAATGTAGTTCAACGTTCTATCTCTAAGGTTAATTTCCTCTTGATGTAGCCTTAAGCAGAGACTGACGAATAACACTTTGAATGAAAGGCGTTGTTAAGCTTCCAAAAAACTACCGTCTCCTGAAATCTCAACATACATTTTTTCATCCAATCTTCATGATTCTTTCAAGTATTGATCAGTACACCAATCAAACGTGGATGCCCAAGTTTTGTTCTTCTAGGTTGTAGCATTCGTTTGCAGCAACAGTTAGAAATTATAGGTTTCACTCTGTTTTCTCCTATATTGACAGATGCAGTTAGAACTCTAAATCAAACACGGTTTGTGCTATCTTCTTGAAACTTGACACAATAAAGTAGTTCTACGTTCTATCTCTAAGGTTTGTTTCCTCTTGTATCCTAAAGCTGGGACTGGCGAATAACACTTATACTGAAAGGGGTTGCCAAACTTCCAACACACTAGAGTCTCCTGAAATCTCAACATATATTTTTTCATCCAATCTTCATGATACTTTCAAGTAATGATCAGTACACCAATCCCACTTGGATGCCAAAGTTTAGTTCTCCTAGATTGAAGCATTCTTTTGGAGTAACAGTTTGAATTTTTAGGTTTCACTCTGTTTTCTCCTATATTGACAAATGTAGTTCGAACTCTAAATCAAACACGGTTTGTGCTAGCTTCTTGAAACTTGAAACAGTAAAGTAGTTCTACATTCTATTTTTACTTTTCATTTCCTCTGGATGTAGACCTAAGCAGAGAGTGACAAAGACACATTCAATGAAAAGCGTTGTTAGGCTGTCAAAATACTACAGGCTCCTGAAATCTCAACATATTTTTTTTTCCGACCTTCATGATAATTTCAAGTAATGAGCAGTACACCAATAAAACGTGGATGTTCAAGTTCCGTTCTCCTAGGTTGAAGCATTCGTTTGCAGTAACAGTTTGAATTTTAAGTTTTCACTCTGTTTTCTCCTACATTGACAGATGCAGTTTGAACTCTAAATCCAACATGGTTTGTGCTAGCTTCTTGAAACTTGACACAATAAAGTAGTTCTACGTTCTATCTCTAAGGTTAGTTTCCTCTTGATGTAGCCTTAAGCAGAGACTGGCAAATAACACTTTCAATGAAAGGCGTTGTTAAGCTTCCAAAAACTACCGTCTCCTGAAATCTCAACATACATTTTTTCATCCAATCTTCATGATTCTTTCAAGTATTGATCAGTACACCAATCAAACGTGGATGAACAAGTTTTGTTCTTCTAGGTTGTAGCATTCGTTTGCAGGAACAGTTAGAAATTATAGGTTTCACTCTGTTTTCTCCTATATTAACAGATGCAGTTAGAACTCTAAATCAAACACGGTTTGTGCTAGCTTCTTGAAACTTGACACAATAAAGTAGTTCTACGTTCTAACTCTAAAGTTTGTTTCCTCTTGTATCATAAAGCTGGGACTGGCGAATAACACTTATACTGAAAGGGGTTGCCAAACTTCCAACACACTAGAGTCTCCTGAAATCTCAACATATATTTTTTCATCCAATCTTCATGATACTTTCAAGTAATGATCAGTACACCAATCCCACTTGGATGCCAAAGTTTAGTTCTCCTAGATTGAAGCATTCTTTTGGAGTAACAGTTTGAATTTTTAGGTTTCACTCTGTTTTCTCCTATATTGACAAATGTAGTTCGAACTCTAAATCAAACAGGGTTTGTGCTAGCTTCTTGAAACTTGAAACAGTAAAGTAGTTCTACATTCTATTTTTACTTTTCATTTCCTCTGGATGTAGACCTAAGCAGAGAGTGACAAAGACACATTCAATGAAAGGCGTTGTTAGGCTGTCAAAATACTACAGGCTCCTGAAATCTCAACATATTTTTTTTTCCGACCTTCATGATAATTTCAAGTAATGAGCAGTACACCAATAAAACGTGGATGTTCAAGTTCCGTTCTCCTAGGTTGAAGCATTCGTTTGCAGTAACAGTTTGAATTTTAAGTTTTCACTCTGTTTTCTCCTACATTGACAGATGCAGTTCGAACTCTAAATCCAACATGGTTTGTGCTAGTTTCTTGAAACTTGACACAATAAAGTAGTTCTACGTTCTATCTCTAAGGTTAGTTTCCTCTTGATGTAGCCTTAAGCAGAGACTGGCAAATAACACTTTCAATGAAAGGCGTTGTTAAGCTTCCAAAAAACTACCGTCTCCTGAAATCTCAACATACATTTTTTCATCCAATCTTCATGAATCTTTCAAGTATTGATCAGTACACCAATCAAACGTGGATGCCCAAGTTTTGTTCTTCTAGGTTATAGCATTCGTTTGCAGGAACAGTTAGAAATTATAGGTTTCACTCTGTTTTCTCCTATATTGACAGATGCAGTTAGAACTCTAAATCAAACACGGTTTGTGCTAGCTTCTTGAAACTTGACACAATAAAGTAGTTCTACGTTCTAACTCTAAGGTTTGTTTCCTCTTGTATCCTAAAGCTGGGACTGGCGAATAACACTTATACTGAAAGGGGTTGCCAAACTTCCAACACACTAGAGTCTCTTGAAATCTCAACATATATTTTATCATCCAAACTTCATGATACTTTCAAGTAATGATCAGTACACCAATCCCACTTGGATGCCAAAGTTTAGTTCTCCTAGATTGAAGCATTCTTTTGGAGTAACAGTTTGAATTTTTAGGTTTCACTCTGTTTTCTCCTATATTGACAAATGTAGTTCGAACTCTAAATGAAACACGGTTTGTGCTAGCTTCTTGAAACTTGAAACAGTAAAGTAGTTCTACATTCTATTTTTACTTTTTGTTTCCTCTGGATGTAGACCTAAGCAGAGACTGACGAAAGACACATTCAATGAAAGGCGTTGTTAGGCTGCCTAAATACTACAGGCTCCTGAAATCTCAACATATTTTTTTTCTGACCTTCATGATAATTTCAAGAAATGAGCAGTACACCAATAAAACGTGGATATTCAAGTTCCGTTCTTCTAGGTTGAAGCATTCGTTTGCAGTAACAGTTTGAATTTTTAGTTTTCACTCTGTTTTCTCCTATATTGACAGATGCAGTTCGAAATCTAAATCAAACATGGTTTGTGCTAGCTTCTTGAATCTTGACACAATAAATTAGTTCTACGTTCTATCTCTAAGGTTTGTTTCCTCTTGATGTAGCCTTAAGCAGAGACTGGCGAATAACACTTTCAATGAAAGGCGTTGTTAAGCTTCCAAAAAACTACCGTCTCCTAAAATCTCAACATACATTTTTTCATCCAATCTTCATGATTCTTACAAGTATTGATCAGTACACCAATCAAACGTGGATGCCCAAGTTTTGTTCTTTTAGGTTGTAGCATTCGTTTGCAGGAACAGTTAGAAATTATAGGTTTCACTCTGTTTTCTCCTATATTGACAGACGCAGTTAGAACTCTAAATCAAACACGGTTTGTGCTAGCTTCTTGAAACTTGACACAATAAAGTACTTCTACGTTCTATCACTAAGGTTTGTTTCCTCTTGTATCCCAAAGCTGGGACTGGCGTATAACACTTATACTGAAAGGGGTTGCCAAAATTCCAACACACTAGAGTCTCCTGAAATCTCAACATATATTTTTTCATCCAATCTTCATGATACTTTCAAGTAATGATCAGTACACCAATCCCACTTGGATGCCAAAGTTTAGTTCTCCTAGATTGAAGCATTCTTTTGGAGTAACAGTTTGAATTTTTAGGTTTCACTCTGTTTTCTCCTATATTGACCAATGTAGTTAGAACTCTAAATCAAACACGGTTTGTGCTAGCTTCTTGAAACTTGAAACAGTAAAGTAGTTCTACATTCTATTTTTATTTTTTGTTTCCTCTGGATGTAGACCTAAGCAGAGACTGACGAAAGACACATTCAATGAAAGGCGTTGTTAGGCTGCCAAAATACTACAGTCTCCTGAAATCTCTACATATTTTTTTTTCCGACCTTCATGATAATTTCAAGTAATCAGCAGTACACCAATAAAACGTGGATGTTCAAGTTTCGTTCTCCTAGGTTGAAGCATTCGTTTGCAGTAACAGTTTGAATTTTTAGTTTTCACTCTGTTTTCTCCTATATTGACAGATGCAGTTCGAACTCTAAATCAAACATGGTTTGTGCTAGCTTCTTGAAAATTGACACAATAAAGTAGTTCTACGTTCTATCTCTAAGGTTTGTTTCCTCTTGATGTAGCCTTAAGCAGAGACTGGCGAATAACACTTTCAATGAAAGGCGTTGTTAAGCTTACAAAAAACTACAGTCTCCTGAAACCTCAACATATATTTTTTCATCCAATCTTCATGATTCTTTCAAGTATTGATCAGTACACCAATCAAACGTGGATGACCAAGTTTTGTTCTTCTAGGTTGTAGCATTGGTTTGCAGGAACAGTTAGAAATTATAGGTTTCACTCTGTTTTCTCCTATATTGACAGATGCAGTTAGAACCCTAAATCAAACACGGTTTGTGCTAGCTTCTTGAAACTTGACAAAATAAAGTAGTTCTACGTTCTATCTCTAAGGTTTTTTTCCTCTTGTATCCTAAAGCTGGGACTGGCGAATAACACTTATACTGAAAGGGGTTGCCAAACTTCCAACACACTAGAGTCTCCTGAAATCTCAACATATATTTTTTCATCCAATCTTCATGATACTTTCAAGTAATGATCAGTACACCAATCCCACTTGGATGCCAAGTTTAGTTCTCCTAGATTGAAGCATTCTTTTGGAGTAACAGTTTGAATTTTTAGGTTTCACTCTGTTTTCTCCTATATTGACAAATGTAGTTCGAACTCTAAATCAAACACGGTTTGTGCTAGCTTCTTGAAACTTGAAACATTAAAGTAGTTCTACATTCTATTTTTATTTTTTGTTTCCTCTGGATGTAGACCTAAGCAGAGACTGACGAAAGACACATTGAATGAAAGGCGTTGTTAGGCTGCCAAAATACTACAGTCTCCTGAAATCCCAACATATTTTTTTTCCGACCTTCATGATAATTTCAAGTAATCAGCAGTACACCAATAAAACGTGGATGTTCAAGTTTCGTTCTCCTAGGTTGAAGCATTTGTTTGCAGTAACAGTTTGAATTTTTAGTTTTCACTCTGTTTTCTCCTATATTGACAGATGCAGTTCGAACTCTAATTCAAACATGGTTTGTGCTAGCTTCTTGAAACTTGACACAATAAAGTAGTTCTACGTTCTATCTCTAAGGTTTGTTTCCTCTTGATGTAGCCTTAAGCAGAGACTGGCGAATAACACTTTCATTGAAAGGCCTTGTTAAGCTTCCAAAAAACTACCGTCTCCTGAAATCTCAACATACATTTTTTCAGCCAATCTTCATGATTCTTTCAAGTATTGATCAGTAAACAATCAAACGTGGATGCCCAAGTTTTATTCTTCTAGGTTGTAGCATTCGTTTGCAGGAACAGTTAGAAATTATAGGTTTCACTCTCTTTTCTCCTATATTGACAGATGCAGTTAGAACTCTAAATCAAACACGGTTTGTGCTAGCTTCTTGAAACTTGACACAATAAAGTACTTCTACGTTCTATCACTAAGGTTTGTTTCCTCTTGTATCCCAAAGCTGGGACTGGCGTATAACACTTATACTGAAAGGGGTTGCCAAAATTCCAACACACTAGAGTCTCCTGAAATCTCAACATATATTTTTTCATCCAATCTTCATGATACTTTCAAGTAATGATCAGTACACCAATCCCACTTGGATGCCAAAGTTTAGTTCTCCTAGATTGAAGCATTCTTTTGGAGTAACAGTTTGAATTTTTAGGTTTCACTCTGTTTTCTCCTATATTGACCAATGTAGTTCGAACTCTAAATCAAACACGGTTTGTGCTAGCTTCTTGAAACTTGAAACAGTAAAGTAGTTCTACATTCTATTTTTATTTTTTGTTTCCTCTGGATGTAGACCTAAGCAGAGACTGACGAAAGACACATTCAATGAAAGGCGTTGTTAGGCTGCCAAAATACTACAGGCTCCTGAAATCTCAACATATTTTTTTTTCCGACCTTCATGATAATTTCAAGTAGTCAGCAGTACACCAATAAAACGTGGATGTTCAAGTTTCGTTCTCCTAGGTTGAAGCATTCGTTTGCAGTAACAGTTTGAATTTTTAGTTTTCACTCTGTTTTCTGTTATATTGACAGATGCAGTTCGAACTCTAATTCAACATGGTTTGTGCTAGCTTCTTGAAACTTGACACAATAAAGTAGTTCTACGTTCTATCTCTAAGGTTTGTTTCCTCTTGATGTAGCCTTAAGCAGAGACTGGCGAATAACACTTTCAATGAAAGGCGTTGTTAAGCTTCCAAAAAACTACCGTCTCCTGAAATCTCAACATACATTTTTTCAGCCAATCTTCATGATTCTTTCAAGTATTGATCAGTACACCAATCAAACGTGGATGCCCAAGTTTTATTCTTCTAGGTTGTAGCATTCCTTTGCAGGAACAGTTAGAAATTATAGGCTTCACTCTGTTTTCTCCTATATTGACAGATGCAGTTAGAACTCTAAATCAAACACGGTTTGTGCTAGCTTCTTGAAACTTGACACAATAAAGTACTTCTACGTTCTATCACTAAGGTTTGTTTCCTCTTGTATCCCAAAGCTGGGACTGGCGTATAACACTTATACTGAAAGGGGTTGCCAAAATTCCAACACACTAGAGTCTCCTGAAATCTCAACATATATTTTTTCATCCAATCTTCATGATACTTTCAAGTAATGATCAGTACACCAATCCCACTTGGATGCCAAAGTTTAGTTCTCCTAGATTGAAGCATTCTTTTGGAGTAACAGTTTGAATTTTTAGGTTTCACTCTGTTTTTTCCTCTATTGACCAATGTAGTTAGAACTCTAAATCAAACACGGTTTGTGCTAGCTTCTTGAAACTTGAAACAGTAAAGTAGTTCTACATTCTATTTTTATTTTTTGTTTCCTCTGGATGTAGACCTAAGCAGAGACTGACGAAAGACACATTCAATGAAAGGCGTTGTTAGGCTGCCAAAATACTACAGTCTCCTGAAATCTCTACATATTTTTTTTTCCGACCTTCATGATAATTTCAAGTAATCAGCAGTACACCAATAAAACGTGGATGTTCAAGTTTCGTTCTCCTAGGTTGAAGCATTCGTTTGCAGTAACAGTTTGAATTTTTAGTTTTCACTCTGTTTTCTCCTATATTGACAGATGCAGTTCGAACTCTAAATCAAACATGGTTTGTGCTAGCTTCTTGAAAATTGACACAATAAAGTAGTTCTACGTTCTATCTCTAAGGTTTGTTTCCTCTTGATGTAGCCTTAAGCAGAGACTGGCGAATAACACTTTCAATGAAAGGCGTTGTTAAGCTTCCAAAAAACTACAGTCTCCTGAAACCTCAACATATATTTTTTCATCCAATCTTCATGATTCTTTCAAGTATTGATCAGTACACCAATCAAACGTGGATGCCCAAGTTTTGTTCTTTTAGGTTGTAGCATTCGTTTGCAGGAACAGTTAGAAATTATAGGTTTCACTCTGTTTTCTCCTATATTGACAGACGCAGTTAGAACTCTAAATCAAACACGGTTTGTGCTAGCTTCTTGAAACTTGACACAATAAAGTACTTCTACGTTCTATCACTAAGGTTTGTTTCCTCTTGTATCCCAAAGCTGGGACTGGCGTATAACACTTATACTGAAAGGGGTTGCCAAAATTCCAACACACTAGAGTCTCCTGAAATCTCAACATATATTTTTTCATCCAATCTTCATGATACTTTCAAGTAATGATCAGTACACCAATCCCACTTGGATGCCAAAGTTTAGTTCTCCTAGATTGAAGCATTCTTTTGGAGTAACAGTTTGAATTTTTAGGTTTCACTCTGTTTTCTCCTATATTGACCAATGTAGTTAGAACTCTAAATCAAACACGGTTTGTGCTAGCTTCTTGAAACTTGAAACAGTAAAGTAGTTCTACATTCTATTTTTATTTTTTGTTTCCTCTGGATGTAGACCTAAGCAGAGACTGACGAAAGACACATTCAATGAAAGGCGTTGTTAGGCTGCCAAAATACTACAGTCTCCTGAAATCTCTACATATTTTTTTTTCCGACCTTCATGATAATTTCAAGTAATCAGCAGTACACCAATAAAACGTGGATGTTCAAGTTTCGTTCTCCTAGGTTGAAGCATTCGTTTGCAGTAACAGTTTGAATTTTTAGTTTTCACTCTGTTTTCTCCTATATTGACAGATGCAGTTCGAACTCTAAATCAAACATGGTTTGTGCTAGCTTCTTGAAAATTGACACAATAAAGTAGTTCTACGTTCTATCTCTAAGGTTTGTTTCCTCTTGATGTAGCCTTAAGCAGAGACTGGCGAATAACACTTTCAATGAAAGGCGTTGTTAAGCTTACAAAAAACTACAGTCTCCTGAAACCTCAACATATATTTTTTCATCCAATCTTCATGATTCTTTCAAGTATTGATCAGTACACCAATCAAACGTGGATGACCAAGTTTTGTTCTTCTAGGTTGTAGCATTGGTTTGCAGGAACAGTTAGAAATTATAGGTTTCACTCTGTTTTCTCCTATATTGACAGATGCAGTTAGAACCCTAAATCAAACACGGTTTGTGCTAGCTTCTTGAAACTTGACAAAATAAAGTAGTTCTACGTTCTATCTCTAAGGTTTTTTTCCTCTTGTATCCTAAAGCTGGGACTGGCGAATAACACTTATACTGAAAGGGGTTGCCAAACTTCCAACACACTAGAGTCTCCTGAAATCTCAACATATATTTTTTCATCCAATCTTCATGATACTTTCAAGTAATGATCAGTACACCAATCCCACTTGGATGCCAAGTTTAGTTCTCCTAGATTGAAGCATTCTTTTGGAGTAACAGTTTGAATTTTTAGGTTTCACTCTGTTTTCTCCTATATTGACAAATGTAGTTCGAACTCTAAATCAAACACGGTTTGTGCTAGCTTCTTGAAACTTGAAACATTAAAGTAGTTCTACATTCTATTTTTATTTTTTGTTTCCTCTGGATGTAGACCTAAGCAGAGACTGACGAAAGACACATTGAATGAAAGGCGTTGTTAGGCTGCCAAAATACTACAGTCTCCTGAAATCCCAACATATTTTTTTTCCGACCTTCATGATAATTTCAAGTAATCAGCAGTACACCAATAAAACGTGGATGTTCAAGTTTCGTTCTCCTAGGTTGAAGCATTTGTTTGCAGTAACAGTTTGAATTTTTAGTTTTCACTCTGTTTTCTCCTATATTGACAGATGCAGTTCGAACTCTAATTCAAACATGGTTTGTGCTAGCTTCTTGAAACTTGACACAATAAAGTAGTTCTACGTTCTATCTCTAAGGTTTGTTTCCTCTTGATGTAGCCTTAAGCAGAGACTGGCGAATAACACTTTCATTGAAAGGCCTTGTTAAGCTTCCAAAAAACTACCGTCTCCTGAAATCTCAACATACATTTTTTCAGCCAATCTTCATGATTCTTTCAAGTATTGATCAGTAAACCAATCAAACGTGGATGCCCAAGTTTTATTCTTCTAGGTTGTAGCATTCGTTTGCAGGAACAGTTAGAAATTATAGGTTTCACTCTCTTTTCTCCTATATTGACAGATGCAGTTAGAACTCTAAATCAAACACGGTTTGTGCTAGCTTCTTGAAACTTGACACAATAAAGTACTTCTACGTTCTATCACTAAGGTTTGTTTCCTCTTGTATCCCAAAGCTGGGACTGGCGTATAACACTTATACTGAAAGGGGTTGCCAAAATTCCAACACACTAGAGTCTCCTGAAATCTCAACATATATTTTTTCATCCAATCTTCATGATACTTTCAAGTAATGATCAGTACACCAATCCCACTTGGATGCCAAAGTTTAGTTCTCCTAGATTGAAGCATTCTTTTGGAGTAACAGTTTGAATTTTTAGGTTTCACTCTGTTTTCTCCTATATTGACCAATGTAGTTCGAACTCTAAATCAAACACGGTTTGTGCTAGCTTCTTGAAACTTGAAACAGTAAAGTAGTTCTACATTCTATTTTTATTTTTTGTTTCCTCTGGATGTAGACCTAAGCAGAGACTGACGAAAGACACATTCAATGAAAGGCGTTGTTAGGCTGCCAAAATACTACAGGCTCCTGAAATCTCAACATATTTTTTTTTCCGACCTTCATGATAATTTCAAGTAGTCAGCAGTACACCAATAAAACGTGGATGTTCAAGTTTCGTTCTCCTAGGTTGAAGCATTCGTTTGCAGTAACAGTTTGAATTTTTAGTTTTCACTCTGTTTTCTGTTATATTGACAGATGCAGTTCGAACTCTAATTCAAACATGGTTTGTGCTAGCTTCTTGAAACTTGACACAATAAAGTAGTTCTACGTTCTATCTCTAAGGTTTGTTTCCTCTTGATGTAGCCTTAAGCAGAGACTGGCGAATAACACTTTCAATGAAAGGCGTTGTTAAGCTTCCAAAAAACTACCGTCTCCTGAAATCTCAACATACATTTTTTCAGCCAATCTTCATGATTCTTTCAAGTATTGATCAGTACACCAATCAAACGTGGATGCCCAAGTTTTATTCTTCTAGGTTGTAGCATTCCTTTGCAGGAACAGTTAGAAATTATAGGCTTCACTCTGTTTTCTCCTATATTGACAGATGCAGTTAGAACTCTAAATCAAACACGGTTTGTGCTAGCTTCTTGAAACTTGACACAATAAAGTACTTCTACGTTCTATCACTAAGGTTTGTTTCCTCTTGTATCCCAAAGCTGGGACTGGCGTATAACACTTATACTGAAAGGGGTTGCCAAAATTCCAACACACTAGAGTCTCCTGAAATCTCAACATATATTTTTTCATCCAATCTTCATGATACTTTCAAGTAATGATCAGTACACCAATCCCACTTGGATGCCAAAGTTTAGTTCTCCTAGATTGAAGCATTCTTTTGGAGTAACAGTTTGAATTTTTAGGTTTCACTCTGTTTTTTCCTCTATTGACCAATGTAGTTAGAACTCTAAATCAAACACGGTTTGTGCTAGCTTCTTGAAACTTGAAACAGTAAAGTAGTTCTACATTCTATTTTTATTTTTTGTTTCCTCTGGATGTAGACCTAAGCAGAGACTGACGAAAGACACATTCAATGAAAGGCGTTGTTAGGCTGCCAAAATACTACAGTCTCCTGAAATCTCTACATATTTTTTTTTCCGACCTTCATGATAATTTCAAGTAATCAGCAGTACACCAATAAAACGTGGATGTTCAAGTTTCGTTCTCCTAGGTTGAAGCATTCGTTTGCAGTAACAGTTTGAATTTTTAGTTTTCACTCTGTTTTCTCCTATATTGACAGATGCAGTTCGAACTCTAAATCAAACATGGTTTGTGCTAGCTTCTTGAAAATTGACACAATAAAGTAGTTCTACGTTCTATCTCTAAGGTTTGTTTCCTCTTGATGTAGCCTTAAGCAGAGACTGGCGAATAACACTTTCAATGAAAGGCGTTGTTAAGCTTCCAAAAAACTACAGTCTCCTGAAACCTCAACATATATTTTTTCATCCAATCTTCATGATTCTTTCAAGTATTGATCAGTACACCAATCAAACGTGGATGCCCAAGTTTTGTTCTTCTAGGTTGTAGCATTCGTTTGCAGGAACAGTTAGAAATTATAGGTTTCACTCTGTTTTCTCCTATATTGACAGATGCAGTTAGAACCCTAAATCAAACACGGTTTGTGCTAGCTTCTTGAAACTTGACACAATAAAGTAGTTCTACGTTCTATCTCTAAGGTTTGTTTCCTCTTGTATCCTAAAGCTGGGACTGGCGAATAACACTTATACTGAAAGGGGTTGCCAAACTTCCAACACACTAGAGTCTCCTGAAATCTCAACATATATTTTTTCATCCAATCTTCATGATACTTTCAAGTAATCATCAGTACACCAATCCCACTTGGATGCCAAGTTTAGTTCTCCTAGATTGAAGCATTCTTTTGGAGTAACAGTTTGAATTTTTAGGTTTCACTCTGTTTTCTCCTATATTGACAAATGTAGTCCGAACTCTAAATCAAACAGCTTTTGTGCTAGCTTCTTGAAACTTGAAACAGTAAAGTAGTTCTACATTCTATTTTTACTTTTTGTTTCCTCTGGATGTAGACCTAAGCAGAGACTGACGAAAGACACATTGAATGAAAGGCGTTGTTAGGCTGCCAAAATATTACAGTCTCCTGAAAACTCAACATATTTTTTTTTCCGACCTTCATGATAATTTCAAGTAATCAGCAGTACACCAATAAAACGTGGATGTTCAAGTTTCGTTCTCCTAGGTTGAAGCATTTGTTTGCAGTAACAGTTTGAATTTTTAGTTTTCACTCTGTTTTCTCCTATATTGACAGATGCAGTTCGAACTCTAATTCAAACATGGTTTGTGCTAGCTTCTTGAAAATTGACACAATAAAGTAGTTCTACGTTCTATCTCTAAGGTTTGTTTCCTCTTGATGTAGCCTTAAGCAGAGACTGGCGAATAACACTTTCAATGAAAGGCGTTGTTAAGCTTCCAAAAAACTACCGTCTCCTGAAATCTCAACATATATTTTTTCATCCAATCTTCATGATTCTTTCAAGTATTGATCAGTACACCAATCAAACGTGGATGCCCAAGTTTTGTTCTTCTAGGTTGTAGCATTCGTTTGCAGGAACAGTTAGAAATTATAGGTTTCACTCTGTTTTCTCCTATATTGACAGATGCAGTTAGAACTCTAAATCAAACACGGTTTGTGCTAGCTTCTTGAAACTTGACACAATAAAGTAGTTCTACGTTCTATCTCTAAGGTTTGTTTCCTCTTGTATCCTAAAGCTGGGACTGGCGAATAACACTTATACTGAAAGGGGTTGCCAAACTTCCAACACACTAGAGTCTCCTGAAATCTCAACATATATTTTTTCATCCAATCTTCATGATACTTTCAAGTAATGATCAGTACACCAATCCCACTTGGATGCCAAAGTTTAGTTCTCCTAGATTAAAACATTCTTTTGGAGTAACAGTTTGAATTTTTAGGTTTCACTCTGTTTTCTCCTATATTGACAAATGTAGTCCGAACTCTAAATCAAACAGCTTTTGTGCTAGCTTCTTGAAACTTGAAACAGTAAAGTAGTTCTACATTCTATTTTTACTTTTTGTTTCCTCTGGATGTAGACCTAAGCAGAGACTGACGAAAGACACATTCAATGAAAGGCGTTGTTAGGCTGCCAATATACAACAGGCTCCTGAAATCTCAACATATTTTTTTTTCCGACCTTCATGATAATTTCAAGTAATGAGCAGTACACCAATAAAACGTGGATGTTCAAGTTTCGTTCTCCTAGGTTGAAGCATTCGTTTCCAGAAACAGTTTGAATTTTTAGTTTTCACTCTGTTTTCTCCTATATTGACAGATGCAGTTCGAACTCTAAATCAAACATGGTTTGTGCTAGCTTCTTGAAACTTGACACAATAAAGTAGTTCTACGTTCTATCTCTAAGGTTTGTTTCCTCTTGATGTTGCCTTAAGCAGAGACTGGCGAATTACACTTTCAATGAAAGGCGTTGTTAAGCTTCCAAAAAACTACCGTCTCCTGAAATCTCAACATATATTTTTTCATCCAATCTTCATGATTCTTTCAAGTATTGATCAGTACACCAATCAAACGTGGATGCCCAAGTTTTGTTCTTCTAGGTTGTAGCATTCGTTTGCAGGAACAGTTGGAAATTATAGGTTTCACTCTGTTTTCTCCTATATTGACAGATGCAGTTAGAACTCTAAATCAAACACGGTTTGTGCTAGTTTCTTGAAACTTGACACAGTAAATTAGTTCTACGTTCTATCTCTAAGGTTTGTTTCCTCTTGATGTAGCCTTAAGCAGAGACTGGCGAATAACACTTTCAATGAAAGGCATTGTTAAGCTTCCCAAAAACTACCGTCTCCTGAAATATCAACATATACTTTTTCATCCAATCTTCATGATTCTTTCAAGTATTGATCAGTACACCAATCAAACGTGGATGCCCAAGTTTTGTTCTTCTAGGTTGTAGCATTCGTTTGCAGGAACAGTTAGAAATTATAGGTTTCACTCTGTTTTCTCCTATATTGACAGATGCAGTTAGAACTCTAAATCAAACACGGTTTGTGCTAGCTTCTTGAAACTTGACACAATAAAGTACTACTACGTTCTATCACTTAGGTTTGTTTCCTCTTGTATCCTAAAGCTGGGACTGGCGAATAACACTTATACTGAAAGGGGTTGCCAAACTTCCAACACACTAGAGTCTCCAGAAATCTCAACATATATTTTTTCATCCAATCTTCATGATACCTTCAAATAATGATCAGTACACCAATCCCACATGGATGCCACAATTTAGTTCTCCTAGATTGAAGCATTCTTTTGGAGTAACAGTTTGAATTTTTAGGTTTCACTCTGTTTTCTCCTATATTGACAAATGTAGTTCGAACTCTAAATCAAACACGGTTTGTGCTACCTTCTTGAAACTTGAAACAGTAAAGTAGTTCTACATTCTATTTTTATTTTTTGTTTCCTCTGGATGTAGATCTAAGCAGAGACTGACGAAAGACACATTCAATGAAAGGCGTTGTTAGGCTGCCAAAATACTACAGTCTCCTGAAATCTCATCATATTTTTTTTCTGACCTTCATGATAATTTCAAGTAATGAGCAGTACACCAATAAAACGTGGATGTTCAAGTTCCGTTCTCCTAGGTTGAAGCATTCGTTTGCAGTAACAGTTTGAATTTTTAGTTTTCACTCTGTTTTCTCCTATATTGACAGATGCAGTTCGAACTCTAAATCAAGCATGGTTTGTGCTAGCTTCTTGAAACTTGACACAATAAAGTAGTTCTACGTTCTATCTCTAAGGTTTGTTTCCTCTTGATGTAGCCTTAAGCAGAGACTGGCGAATAACACTTTCAATGAAAGGCGTTGTTAAGCTTCTAAAAAACTACCGTCTCCTGAAATCTCAACATATATTTTTTCATCCAATCTTCATGATTCTTTCAAGTATTGATCAGTACACCAATCAAACGTGGATGCCCAAGTTTTCTTCTTCTTGTTTGTAGCATTCGTTTGCAGGAACAGTTACAAATTATAGGTTTCACTCTGTTTTCTCCTATATTGACAGATGCAGTTAGAGCTCTAAATCAAACACGGTTTGTGCTAGCTTCTTGAAACTTGACACAGTAAAGTAGTTCTACGTTCTATCTCTAAGCTTTGTTTCCTCTTGTATCCTAAAGGTGGGACTGGCGAATAACACTTATACTGAAAGGGGTTGCCAAACTTCCAACACACTAGAGTCTCCTGAAATCTCAACATATATTTTTTCATCCAATCTTCTTGATACTTTCAAGTAATGATCAGTACACCAATCCCACTTGCATGCCAAAGTTTAGTTCTCCTAGATTGAAGCATTCTTTTGGAGTAACAGTTTGAATTTTTAGGTTTCACTCTGTTTTCTCCTATATTGACAAATGTAGTTCGAACTCTAAATCAAACACGGTTTGTGCTAGCTTCTTGAAACTTGAAAGAGTAAAGTAGTTCGACATTCTATTTTTATTTTTTGTTTCCTCTGGATGTAGACCTAACCAGAGACTCACGAAAGACACATTCAATGAAAGGCGTTGTTAGGCTGCCAAAATACTACAGTCTCCTGAAATATCAACATATTTTTTTTTTCGACCTTCATGATAATTTCAAGTATTGAGCAGTACACCAATAAAACGTGGATGTTCAAGTTTCGTTCTCCTAGGTTGAAGCATTCGTTTGCAGTAACAGTTTGAATTTTTAGTTTTCACTCTGTTTTCTCCTATATTGACAGAGGCAGGTCGAACTCTAAATCAAACATGGTTTGCACTAGCTTCTTGAAACTTGACACAATAAAGTAGTTCTACGTTCTATCTCTAAGGTTTGTTTCCTCTTGATGTAGCCTTAAGCAGAGACTGGCGAATAACACTTTCAATGAAAAGCGTTGTTAAGCTTCCAAAAAAGTACCGTCTCCTGAAATCTCAACATACATTTTTTCATCCAATCTTCATGATTCTTTCAAGTATTGATCAGTACACCAATCAAACGTGGATGCCCAAGTTTTGTTCTTCTAGTTTGTAGCATTCGTTTGCAGGAACAGTTAGAAATTATAGGTTTCACTCTGTTTTCTCCTATATTGACAGATGCAGTTAGAACTCTAAATCAAACACGGTTTGTGCTAGCTTCTTGAAACTTGACACAATAAAGTAGTTCTACGTTCTATCTCTAAGGTTTGTTTCCTCTTGTATCATAAAGCTGGGACTGGCCAATAACACTTATACTGAATGGGTTGAAAAAACTTCCAACACACTAGAGTCTCCTGAAATCTCAACATATATTTTTTCATCCAATCTTCATGATACTTTCAAGTAATGATCAGTACACCAATCCCACTTGGATGCCAAAGTTTTTTTCTCCTAGATTGAAGCATTCTTTTGGAGTAACAGTTTGAATTTTTAGGTTTCACTCTGTTTTCTCCTATATTGACAAATGTAGTTCGAACTCTAAATCAAACACGGTTTGTGCTAGCTTCTTGAAACTTGAAACAGTAAAGTAGTTCTACATTCTATTTTTATTTTTTGTTTCCTCTGGATGTAGACCTAAGCAGAGACTGACGAAAGACACATTGAATGAAAGGCGTTGTTAGGCTGCCAAATACTACAGTCTCCTGAAATCTCAAGATATTTTTTTTCCGACCTTCATGATAATTTCATGTAATCAGCAGTACACCAATAAAACGTGGATGTTCAAGTTCCGTTCTCTTAGGTTGAAGCATTCGTTTGCAGTAATAGTTTGAATTTTTAGTTTTCACTCTGTTTTCTCCTATATTGACAGATGCAGTTCAAACTCTAAATCAAACATGGTTTGTGCTAGCTTCTTGAAACTTGACACAATAAAGTAGTTCTACGATCTGTCTCTAAGATTTGTTTCCTCTTGATGTAGCCTTAAGCAGAGACTGGCAAATAACACTTTCAATGAAAGGCGTTGTTAAGCTTCCAAAAAACTACCGTCTCTTGAAATCTCAACATATATTTTTTAATCCAATCTTCATGATTCTTTCAAGTATTGATCAGTACACCAATCAAACGTGGGTGCCCAAGTTTTGTTCTCTAGGTTGTAGCATTCGTTTGCAGGAACAGTTAGTAATTATAGGTTTCACTCTGTTTTCTCCTATATTGACAGATGCAGTTAGAACTCTAAATCAAACACGGTTGTGCTAGCTTCTTGAAACTTGACACAATAAAATAGTTCTACGTTCTATCTCTAAGGTTTGTTTCCTCTTGTATCCTAAAGCTAGGACTGGCTAATAACACTTATACTGAAAGGGGTTGCCAAACTTCCAACACACTAGAGTCTCCTGAAATCTCAAATATATTTTTTCATCCAATCTTCATGATACTTTCAAGTAATGATCAGTACACCAATCCCACTTGGATGCCAAAGTTTAGTTCTCCTAGATTGAAGCATTCTTTTGGAGTAACCGTTTGAATTTTTAGGTTTCACTCTGTTTTCTCCTATATTGACAAATGTAGTTCGAACTCTAAATCAAACACGGTTTGTGCTAGCTTCTTGAAACTTGAAACAGTAAAGTAGTTCTACATTCTATTTTTATTTTTTGTTTCCTCTGGATGTAGACCTAAGCAGAGACTGACGAAAGACACATTAAATGAAAGGCGCTGTTAGGCTGCCAAAATACTACAGTCTCCTGAAATCTCAACATATTTTTTTTCTGACCTTCATGATAATTTCATGTAATCAGCAGTACACCAATAAACGTGGATGTTCAAGTTCCGTTCTCCTAGGTTGAAGCATTCGTTTGCAGTAATAGTTTGAATTTTTAGTTTTCACTCTGTTTTCTCCTATATTGACAGATGCAGTTCGAACTCTAATTCAAACATGGTTTGTGCTAGCTTCTTGAAACTTGACACAATAAAGTAGTTCTACCATCTATCTCTAAGGTTTGTTTCCTCTTGATGTAGCCTTAAGCAGAGACTGGCGAATAACACTTTCAATGAAAGGCGTTGTTAAGCTTCCAAAAAACTACCGTCTCCTGAAATCTCAACATATATTTTTTCATCCAATCTTCATGATTCTTTCAAGTATTGATCAGTACACCAATCAAACGTGGATGCCCAAGTTTTGTTCTTCTAGGTAGTAGCATTGGTTTGCAGGAACAGTTAGAAATTATAGGTTTCACTCTGTTTTCTCCTATATTGACAGATGCAGTAGGAACTCTAAATCAAACACGGTTTGTGCTAGCTTCTTGAAACTTGACACAGTAAAGTAGTTCTACGTTCTATCTCTAAGGTTTGTTTCCTCTTGTATCATAAAGCTGGGACTGGCGAATAACACTTATACTGAAAGGGGTTGCCAAACTTCCAACACACTAGAGTCTCCTGAAATCTCAACATATATTTTTTCATCCAATCTTCATGATACTTTCAAGTAATGATCAGTACACCAATCCCACTTGGATGCCAAAGTTTAGTTCTCTTAGATTGAAGCATTCTTTTGGAGTAACAGTTTGAATTTTTAGGTTTCACTCTGTTTTCTCCTATATTGACAAATGTAGTTTGAACTCTAAATCAAACACGGTTTGTGCTAGCTTCTTGAAACTTGAAACAGTATAGTAGTTCTACATTCTATTTTAATTTTTTGTTTCCTCTGGATGTAGACCTAAGCAGAGACTGACGAAAGACACATTCAATGAAGGCGTTGTTAGGCTGCCAAAATACTACAGTCTCCTGAAATCTCATCATATTTTTTTTTCCGACCTTCATGATAATTTTAAGTAATGAGCAGTACACCAATAAAACGTGGATGTTCAAGTTTCGTTCTCCTAGGTTGAAGCATTCGTTTGCAGTAACAGTTTGAATTTTTAGTTTTCACTCTGTTTTCTCCTATATTGAGAGATGCAGTTCGAACTCTAAATCAAACATGGTTTGTGCTAGCTTCTTGAAACTTGACACAATAAAGTAGTTCTACGTTCTATCTCTAAGGTTTGTTTCCTCTTGATGTAGCCTTAAGCAGAGACTGGCGAATAACACTTTCAATGAAAGGCGTTGTTAAGCTTCCAAAAAACTACCGTCTCCTGAAATCTCAACATATATTTTTTCATCCAATCTTCATGATTCTTTCAAGTATTGATCAGTACACCAAGCAAACGTGGATGCCCAAGTTTTGTTCTTCTAGGTTGTAGCATTCGTTTGCAGGAACAGTTGGAAATTATAGGTTTCACTCTGTTTTCTCCTATATTGACAGATGCAGTTAGAACTCTAAATCAAACACGGTTTGTGCTAGTTTCTTGAAACTTGACACAGTAAAGTAGTTCTACGTTCTATCTCTAAGGTTTGTTTCCTCTTGATGTAGCCTTAAGCAGAGACTGGCGAATAACACTTTCAATGAAAGGCGTTGTTAAGCTTCCAAAAAACTACCGTCTCCTGAAATCTCAACATATATTTTTTCATCCAATCTTCATGATTCTTTCAAGTATTGATCAGTACACCAATCAAACGTGGATGCCCAAGTTTTGTTCTTCTAGGTTGTAGCATTCGTTTGCAGGAACAGTTAGAAATTATAGGTTTCACTCTGTTTTCTCCTATATTGACAGATGCAGTTAGAACTCTAAATCAAACACGGTTTGTGCTAGCTTCTTCAAACTTGACACAGTAAAGTAGTTCTACGTTCTAACTCTAAGGTTTGTTTCCCCTTGTATCATAAAGCTGGGACTGGCCAATAACACTTATACTGAAAGGGGGTGACAATCTTCCAACACACTAGAGTCTCCTGAAATCTCAACATATATTTTTTCATCCAATCTTCATGATACTTTCAAGTAATGATAGGTACACCAATCCAACTTGGATGCCAAAGTTTAGTTCTCCTAGATTGAAGCATTCTTTTGGAGTAACAGTTTGAATTTTTAGGTTTCACTCTGTTTTCTCCTATATTGACAAATGTAGTTCGAACTCTGAATCAAACACGGTTTGTGCTAGCTTCTTGAAACTTGAAACACTAAAGTAGTTCTACATTCAATTTTTTTTTGTTTCCTCTGGATGTAGACCTAAGCAGAGACTGACGAAAGACACATTCAATGAAAGGCGTTGTTAGGCTGCAAAAATACTACAGTCTCCTGAAATCTCAACATATTTTTTTTTC
>NW_027515185.1:0-90115 GCF_048772815.1 Callospermophilus lateralis
AATCCAACATGGTTTGTAGTAGCTCTTTGAAACTTGACAAAATAAAGGAGTTCTCAGTTTTTTCTCTATGGTTTGTTTCCTCTTCAAGTAGCCCTAGGCACAGACTGTGGAAGCACTTTCATTGAGAGGGGTTGCCAAGCTTCTAAGAAATTACAAGTTTCCGAAATACCAGCAAATATTTTTTCACCCAATCTTGATGATACTTGGTGGTAATGATCAGTACACAGATCCCACTTGGCTCACCAAATTTTGTTCTTCTAGGTTGAAGCGTTCGTCTACAGTAGCAGTTTTTATATTTAGGTTTCACTCTGTTCTCTCATATATAGATAGATGAATTTGGAACTCTAAATCCAACATGGATTGTAGTAGCTCTTTGAAACTTGACAAAATAAAGGAGTTCTCAGATTTGTCTCTATGGTTTGTTTCCTCTTCAAGTATCCCTACGCACAGACAGTGGAAAAGCACTTTCATTGAGAGGGGTTGTCAAGCTTTTAAGAAATAACGAGTTTCCAAAATACCAGCAAATATTTTTTCACCCAATCTTGATGATACTTGGTGGTAATGATCAGTACACAGATCCCACTTGGCTCACCAAATTTTCTTCTTCTAGGTTGAAGCGTTCGTCTACAGTAGCAGTTTTTATATTTAGGTTTCACACTGTTCTCTCATATATAGATAGATGAATTTGGAACTCTAAATCCAACATGGTTTGTAGTAGCTCTTTGAAACTTGACAAAATAAAGGAGTTCTGAGTTTTGTCTCTATGGTTTGTTTCCTCTTCAAGAGGCCTAGGCACAGACTGTGGAAAAGCACTTTAATTGAGAGGGGTTGCCAAGCTTCTGAGAAATAACGAGTTTCCGAAATACCAGCAAATATTTTTTCACCCAAACTTGATGATACATGTTGCTAATGATCAGTACACAGATCCCACTTGGCTCACCAAATTATGTTCTTCTAGGTTGAAGCGTTCATCTACAGTAGCAGTTTTTATATTTAGGTTTCCCTCTGTTCTCTCCTGTATAGATAGATAAATTTGGAACTCTAAATCCAACATGGTTTGTAGTAGCTCTTTGAAACTTGACAAAATAAAGGAGTTCTCAGTTTTGTCTCTATGGATTGTTTCCTCTTCAATTAGCACTAGGCACACACTGTGGAAAAGCACTTTCATTGAGAGGGGTTGCCAAGCTTCTAAGAAATAACGAGTTTCTGAAATACCAGCAAATATTTTTTCACCCAATCTTGATGATACTGGTTGCTAATGATCAGTACACAAATCCCACTTGGCTCACCAAATTTTGTTCTTCTAGGTTGAAGCGTTCGTCTACAGTAGCAGTTTTTATATTTAGGTTTCACTCTGTTCACTCATATATAGATAGATGAATTTGGAACTCTAAATCCAACATGGTTTGTAGTAGCTCTATGAAACTTGACAAAATAAGGGAGTTCTGAGATTTGTCTCTATGGTTTGTTTCCTCTTCAAATAGCCCTAGGCACAGACTGTGGAAAACCACTTTCATTGAGAGGTGTTGCCAAGCTTCTAAGAAATAACGAGTTTCCGAAATACCAGCAAATATTTTTTCACCCAATCTTGATGATACTTGGTGGGATTGATCAGTACACAGATCCCACTTGGCTCACCAAATTTTGTTTTTCTAGTTTGAAGCGTTCGTCTACAGTAGTCGTTTTTATATTTAGGTTTCACTCTGTTCTCTCATATATAGATAGATGAATTTGGAATCTAAATCCAACATGGTTTGTAGTAGCTCTTTGAAACTTGACAAAATAAAGGAGTTCTCAGTTTTGTCAATATGGTTTGTTTCCTCTTCAAGTAGCCCTAGGCGCAGACTCTGGAAAAGCACTTTCATTGAGAGGGGTTGCCAAGCTTCTAAGAAATAACGAGTTTCCGAAGTACCAGCAAATATTTTTTTCACCCAATCTTGATGATACTTGATGCTAATGATAAGTACACAGATCCCACTTGGCTCACCAAATTTTGTACTTCTAGGTTGAAGCGTTCGTCTACAGTAGCAGTTTTTATATTTAGGTTTCCCTCTGTTCTCTCCTGTATAGATAGATGAATTTGGAACTCTAAATCCAACGTGGTTTGTAGTAGCTCTTTGAAACTTGACAAAATAAAGGAGTTCTCAGTTTTCTCTCTATGGATTGTTTCCTCTTCAATTTGCACTAGGCACACACTGTGGAAAAGCACTTTCATTGAGAGGGGTTGCCAAGCTTCTAAGAAATAACGAGTTTCTGAAATACCAGCAAATATTTTGTCACCCAATCTTGATGATACTTGTTGCTAATGATCAGTACACAAATCCCACTTGGCTGACCAAATTGTGTTCTGCTAGGTTGAAGCGTTCGCCTACAGTAGCAGTTTTTATATTTAGGTTTCCCTCTGTTCTCTCCTATATAGATATATGAATTTGGAACTCTAAATCCAACATGGTTTGTAGTAGCTCTTTGAAACTTGACAAAATAAAGGAGTTCTCAGTTTTGTCTCTATGGTTTGTTTCCTCTTCAAGTATTCCTAGGCACAGACTGTGGAAAAGCACTTTCATTGAGAGTTTTTGCCAAGCTTCTAAGAAATTACAAGTTTCCGAAATACCAGCAAATATTTTTTCACCCAATCTTGATGATACTTGGTGGTAATGATAAGTACACAAATCCCAATTGGCTCACCAAATTTTGTTCTTCTAGGTTGAAGCGTTCGTCTACAGTAGCAGTTTATATATTTAGGTTTCTCTCTGTTCTCTCCTATATAGATAGATGAATTTGGAACTCTAAATCCAACATGGATTGTAGTAGCTCTTTGAAACTTGACAAAATAAAGGAGTTCTCAGTTTTGTCTCTATGGTTTGCTTCCTCTTCAAGTAGCCCTAGGCACAGACTGTGGAAAAGCACTTTCATTGAGAGGGGTTGCCAAGCTTCTAAGAAATAACGAGTTTCCAAAATACCAGCCAATAGTTTTTCACCCAATCTTGATGATACTTGGTGGGAATGATCAGTACACAGATCCCACTTGGCTCACCAAATTTTGTTCTTCTAGGTTGAAGCGTTCGTCTACAGTAGCAGTTTTTATATTTAGGTTTCACTCTGTTCTCTCATATATAGATAGATGAATTTGGAACTCTAAATCCAACATGGTTTGTAGTAGCTCTTTGAAACTTGACAAAATAAAGAGTTCTGAGTTTTGTTTCTATGGTTTGTTTCCTCTTCAAGTAGCCCTAGGCACAGACTGTGGAAAAGCACTTTCATTGAGAGGGGTTGCCAAGCTTCTAAGAAATAACGAGTTTCCGAAATATCAGCAAATATTTTTTCACCCAATCTTGATGATACTTGGTGGTAATGATCAGTACACAGATCCCACTTGGCTCACCAAATTTTGTTCTTCTAGGTTGAAGCGTTCGTCTACAGTAGTCGTTTTTATATTCAGGTTCCACTCTGTTCTCTCATATATAGATAGATGAATTTGGAACTCTAAATCCAACATGGTTTGTAGTAGCTCTTTGAAACTTGACAAAATAAAGGAGTTCTCAGTTTTGTCTATATGGTTTGTTTCCTCTTCAAGTAGCCCTAGGCGCAGACTCTGGAAAAGCACTTTCATTGAGAGGGGTTGCCAAGCTTCTAAGAAATAACGAGTTTCCGAAGTACCAGCAAATATTTTTTCGCCAATCTTGATGATACTTGTTGCTAATGATCAGTACACAGATCCCACTTGGCTCTCCAAATTTTGTTCTTCTAGGTTGAAGCGTTCGTCTACAGTAGCATTTTTTATATTTATTTTTCCCTCTGTTCTCTCCTGTATAGATATATGAATTTGGAACTCTAAATCCAACATGGTTTGTAGTAGCTCTTTGAAACTTGACAAAATAAAGGAGTTCTCAGTTTTTTCTCTATGGTTTGTTTCCTCTTCAAGTAGCCCTAGGCACAGACTGTGGAAAAGCACTTTCATTGAGAGAGTTTGCCAAGGTTCTAAGAAATTACAAGTTTCCGAAATACCAGCAAATATTTTTTCACCCAATCTTGATGATACGTGGTGGTAATGATCAGTACACAGATCCCAATTGGCTCACCAAATTTTGTTCTTCTAGGTTGAAGCGTTCGTCTACTGTAGCAGTTTTTATATTTAGGTTTCTCTCTGTTCTCTCCTATATAGATAGATGAATTTGGAACTCTAAATCCAACATGGATTGTAGTAGCTCTTTGAAACTTGACAAAATAAAGGAGTTCTCAGTTTTGTCTCTATGGTTTGTTTCCTCTTCAAGTATCCCTACGCACAGACAGTGGAAAAGCACTTTCATTGAGAGGGGTTGTCAAGCTTTTAAGAAATAACGAGTTTCCAAAATACCAGCAAATATTTTTTCACCCAATCTTGATGATACTTGGTGGTAATGATCAGTACACAGATCCCACTTGGCTCACCAAATTTTCTTCTTCTAGGTTGAAGCGTTCGTCTACAGTAGCAGTTTTTATATTTAGGTTTCCCTCTGTTCTCTCCTGTATAGATAGATAAATTTGGAACTCTAAATCCAACATGGTTTGTAGTAGCTCTTTGAAACTTGACAAAATAAAGGAGTTCTCAGTTTTGTCTCTATGGATTGTTTCCTCTTCAATTAGCACTAGGCACACACTGTGGAAAAGCACTTTCATTGAGAGGGGTTGCCAAGCTTCTAAGAAATAACGAGTTTCTGAAATACCAGCAAATATTTTTCACCCAATCTTGATGATACTGGTTGCTAATGATCAGTACACAAATCCCACTTGGCTCACCAAATTTTGTTCTTCTAGGTTGAAGCGTTCGTCTACAGTAGCAGTTTTTATATTTAGGTTTCACTCTGTTCACTCATATATAGATAGATGAATTTGGAACTCTAAATCCAACATGGTTTGTAGTAGCTCTATGAAACTTGACAAAATAAGGGAGTTCTGAGATTTGTCTCTATGGTTTGTTTCCTCTTCAAATAGCCCTAGGCACAGACTGTGGAAAACCACTTTCATTGAGAGGTGTTGCCAAGCTTCTAAGAAATAACGAGTTTCCGAAATACCAGCAAATATTTTTTCACCCAATCTTGATGATACTTGGTGGGATTGATCAGTACACAGATCCCACTTGGCTCACCAAATTTTGTTTTTCTAGTTTGAAGCGTTCGTCTACAGTAGTCGTTTTTATATTTAGGTTTCACTCTGTTCTCTCATATATAGATAGATGAATTTGGAATCTAAATCCAACATGGTTTGTAGTAGCTCTTTGAAACTTGACAAAATAAAGGAGTTCTCAGTTTTGTCAATATGGTTTGTTTCCTCTTCAAGTAGCCCTAGGCGCAGACTCTGGAAAAGCACTTTCATTGAGAGGGGTTGCCAAGCTTCTAAGAAATAACGAGTTTCCGAAGTACCAGCAAATATTTTTTTTCACCCAATCTTGATGATACTTGATGCTAATGATAAGTACACAGATCCCACTTGGCTCACCAAATTTTGTACTTCTAGGTTGAAGCGTTCGTCTACAGTAGCAGTTTTTATATTTAGGTTTCCCTCTGTTCTCTCCTGTATAGATAGATGAATTTGGAACTCTAAATCCAACGTGGTTTGTAGTAGCTCTTTGAAACTTGACAAAATAAAGGAGTTCTCAGTTTTCTCTCTATGGATTGTTTCCTCTTCAATTTGCACTAGGCACACACTGTGGAAAAGCACTTTCATTGAGAGGGGTTGCCAAGCTTCTAAGAAATAACGAGTTTCTGAAATACCAGCAAATATTTTGTCACCCAATCTTGATGATACTTGTTGCTAATGATCAGTACACAAATCCCACTTGGCTGACCAAATTGTGTTCTGCTAGGTTGAAGCGTTCGCCTACAGTAGCAGTTTTTATATTTAGGTTTCCCTCTGTTCTCTCCTATATAGATATATGAATTTGGAACTCTAAATCCAACATGGTTTGTAGTAGCTCTTTGAAACTTGACAAAATAAAGGAGTTCTCAGTTTTGTCTCTATGGTTTGTTTCCTCTTCAAGTATTCCTAGGCACAGACTGTGGAAAAGCACTTTCATTGAGAGTTTTTGCCAAGCTTCTAAGAAATTACAAGTTTCCGAAATACCAGCAAATATTTTTTCACCCAATCTTGATGATACTTGGTGGTAATGATAAGTACACAAATCCCAATTGGCTCACCAAATTTTGTTCTTCTAGGTTGAAGCGTTCGTCTACAGTAGCAGTTTATATATTTAGGTTTCTCTCTGTTCTCTCCTATATAGATAGATGAATTTGGAACTCTAAATCCAACATGGATTGTAGTAGCTCTTTGAAACTTGACAAAATAAAGGAGTTCTCAGTTTTGTCTCTATGGTTTGTTTCCTCTTCAAGTAGCCCTAGGCACAGACTGTGGAAAAGCACTTTCATTGAGAGGGGTTGCCAAGCTTCTAAGAAATAACGAGTTTCCAAAATACCAGCCAATAGTTTTTCACCCAATCTTGATGATACTTGGTGGGAATGATCAGTACACAGATCCCACTTGGCTCACCAAATTTTGTTCTTCTAGGTTGAAGCGTTCGTCTACAGTAGCAGTTTTTATATTTAGGTTTCACTCTGTTCTCTCATATATAGATAGATGAATTTGGAACTCTAAATCCAACATGGTTTGTAGTAGCTCTTTGAAACTTGACAAAATAAAGAGTTCTGAGTTTTGTTTCTATGGTTTGTTTCCTCTTCAAGTAGCCCTAGGCACAGACTGTGGAAAAGCACTTTCATTGAGAGGGGTTGCCAAGCTTCTAAGAAATAACGAGTTTCCGAAATATCAGCAAATATTTTTTCACCCAATCTTGATGATACTTGGTGGTAATGATCAGTACACAGATCCCACTTGGCTCACCAAATTTTGTTCTTCTAGGTTGAAGCGTTCGTCTACAGTAGTCGTTTTTATATTCAGGTTCCACTCTGTTCTCTCATATATAGATAGATGAATTTGGAACTCTAAATCCAACATGGTTTGTAGTAGCTCTTTGAAACTTGACAAAATAAAGGAGTTCTCAGTTTTGTCTATATGGTTTGTTTCCTCTTCAAGTAGCCCTAGGCGCAGACTCTGGAAAAGCACTTTCATTGAGAGGGGTTGCCAAGCTTCTAAGAAATAACGAGTTTCCGAAGTACCAGCAAATATTTTTTCGCCAATCTTGATGATACTTGTTGCTAATGATCAGTACACAGATCCCACTTGGCTCTCCAAATTTTGTTCTTCTAGGTTGAAGCGTTCGTCTACAGTAGCATTTTTTATATTTATTTTTCCCTCTGTTCTCTCCTGTATAGATATATGAATTTGGAACTCTAAATCCAACATGGTTTGTAGTAGCTCTTTGAAACTTGACAAAATAAAGGAGTTCTCAGTTTTTTCTCTATGGTTTGTTTCCTCTTCAAGTAGCCCTAGGCACAGACTGTGGAAAAGCACTTTCATTGAGAGAGTTTGCCAAGGTTCTAAGAAATTACAAGTTTCCGAAATACCAGCAAATATTTTTTTCACCCAATCTTGATGATACGTGGTGGTAATGATCAGTACACAGATCCCAATTGGCTCACCAAATTTTGTTCTTCTAGGTTGAAGCGTTCGTCTACTGTAGCAGTTTTTATATTTAGGTTTCTCTCTGTTCTCTCCTATATAGATAGATGAATTTGGAACTCTAAATCCAACATGGATTGTAGTAGCTCTTTGAAACTTGACAAAATAAAGGAGTTCTCAGTTTTGTCTCTATGGTTTGTTTCCTCTTCAAGTATCCCTACGCACAGACAGTGGAAAAGCACTTTCATTGAGAGGGGTTGTCAAGCTTTTAAGAAATAACGAGTTTCCAAAATACCAGCAAATATTTTTTTCACCCAATCTTGATGATACTTGGTGGTAATGATCAGTACACAGATCCCACTTGGCTCACCAAATTTTCTTCTTCTAGGTTGAAGCGTTCGTCTACAGTAGCAGTTTTTATATTTAGGTTTCACACTGTTCTCTCATATATAGATAGATGAATTTGGAACTCTAAATCCAACATGGTTTGTAGTAGCTCTTTGAAACTTGACAAAATAAAGGAGTTCTGAGTTTTGTCTCTATGGTTTGTTTCCTCTTCAAGAGGCCTAGGCACAGACTGTGGAAAAGCACTTTAATTGAGAGGGGTTGCCAAGCTTCTGAGAAATAACGAGTTTCCGAAATACCAGCAAATATTTTTTCACCCAAACTTGATGATACATGTTGCTAATGATCAGTACACAGATCCCACTTGGCTCACCAAATTATGTTCTTCTAGGTTGAAGCGTTCATCTACAGTAGCAGTTTTTATATTTAGGTTTCCCTCTGTTCTCTCCTGTATAGATAGATAAATTTGGAACTCTAAATCCAACATGGTTTGTAGTAGCTCTTTGAAACTTGACAAAATAAAGGAGTTCTCAGTTTTGTCTCTATGGATTGTTTCCTCTTCAATTAGCACTAGGCACACACTGTGGAAAAGCACTTTCATTGAGAGGGGTTGCCAAGCTTCTAAGAAATAACGAGTTTCTGAAATACCAGCAAATATTTTTTCACCCAATCTTGATGATACTGGTTGCTAATGATCAGTACACAAATCCCACTTGGCTCACCAAATTTTGTTCTTCTAGGTTGAAGCGTTCGTCTACAGTAGCAGTTTTTATATTTAGGTTTCACTCTATTCACTCATATATAGATAGATGAATTTGGAACTCTAAATCCAACATGGTTTGTAGTAGCTCTATGAAACTTGACAAAATAAGGGAGTTCTGAGATTTGTCTCTATGGTTTGTTTCCTCTTCAAATAGCCCTAGGCACAGACTGTGGAAAACCACTTTCATTGAGAGGTGTTGCCAAGCTTCTAAGAAATAACGAGTTTCCGAAATACCAGCAAATATTTTTTCACCCAATCTTGATGATACTTGGTGGGATTGATCAGTACACAGATCCCACTTGGCTCACCAAATTTTGTTTTTCTAGTTTGAAGCGTTCGTCTACAGTAGTCGTTTTTATATTTAGGTTTCACTCTGTTCTCTCATATATAGATAGATGAATTTGGAATCTAAATCCAACATGGTTTGTAGTAGCTCTTTGAAACTTGACAAAATAAAGGAGTTCTCAGTTTTGTCAATATGGTTTGTTTCCTCTTCAAGTAGCCCTAGGCGCAGACTCTGGAAAAGCACTTTCATTGAGAGGGGTTGCCAAGCTTCTAAGAAATAACGAGTTTCCGAAGTACCAGCAAATATTTTTTTCACCCAATCTTGATGATACTTGATGCTAATGATAAGTACACAGATCCCACTTGGCTCACCAAATTTTGTACTTCTAGGTTGAAGCGTTCGTCTACAGTAGCAGTTTTTATATTTAGGTTTCCCTCTGTTCTCTCCTGTATAGATAGATGAATTTGGAACTCTAAATCCAACGTGGTTTGTAGTAGCTCTTTGAAACTTGACAAAATAAAGGAGTTCTCAGTTTTCTCTCTATGGATTGTTTCCTCTTCAATTAGCACTAGGCACACACTGTGGAAAAGCACTTTCATTGAGAGGGGTTGCCAAGCTTCTAAGAAATAACGAGTTTCTGAAATACCAGCAAATATTTTGTCACCCAATCTTGATGATACTTGTTGCTAATGATCAGTACACAAATCCCACTTGGCTGACCAAATTGTGTTCTGCTAGGTTGAAGCGTTCGCCTACAGTAGCAGTTTTTATATTTAGGTTTCCCTCTGTTCTCTCCTATATAGATATATGAATTTGGAACTCTAAATCCAACATGGTTTGTAGTAGCTCTTTGAAACTTGACAAAATAAAGGAGTTCTCAGTTTTGTCTCTATGGTTTGTTTCCTCTTCAAGTATTCCTAGGCACAGACTGTGGAAAAGCACTTTCATTGAGAGAGTTTGCCAAGCTTCTAAGAAATTACAGGTTTCCGAAATACCAGCAAATATTTTTTCACCCAATCTTGATGATACTTGGTGGTAATGATAAGTACACAAATCCCAATTGGCTCACCAAATTTTGTTCTTCTAGGTTGAAGCGTTCGTCTACAGTAGCAGTTTATATATTTAGGTTTCTCTCTGTTCTCTCCTATATAGATAGATGAATTTGGAACTCTAAATCCAACATGGATTGTAGTAGCTCTTTGAAACTTGACAAAATAAAGGAGTTCTCAGTTTTGTCTCTATGGTTTGTTTCCTCTTCAAGTAGCCCTAGGCACAGACTGTGGAAAAGCACTTTCATTGAGAGGGGTTGCCAAGCTTCTAAGAAATAACGAGTTTCCAAAATACCAGCCAATAGTTTTTCACCCAATCTTGATGATACTTGTTGCTAATGATCAGTACACAGATCCCACTTGGCTCACCAAATTTTGTTCTTCTAGGTTGAAGCGTTCGTCTACAGTAGCAGTTTTTATATTTAGGTTTCACTCTGTTCTCTCATATATAGATAGATGAATTTGGAACTCTAAATCCAACATGGTTTGTAGTAGCTCTTTGAAACTTGACAAAATAAAGAGTTCTGAGTTTTGTTTCTATGGTTTGTTTCCTCTTCAAGTAGCCCTAGGCACAGACTGTGGAAAAGCACTTTCATTGAGAGGGGTTGCCAAGCTTCTAAGAAATAACGAGTTTCCGAAATATCAGCAAATATTTTTTCACCCAATCTTGATGATACTTGGTGGTAATGATCAGTACACAGATCCCACTTGGCTCACCAAATTTTGTTCTTCTAGGTTGAAGCGTTCGTCTACAGTAGTCGTTTTTATATTCAGGTTCCACTCTGTTCTCTCATATATAGATAGATGAATTTGGAACTATAAATCCAACATGGTTTGTAGTAGCTCTTTGAAACTTGACAAAATAAAGGAGTTCTCAGTTTTGTCTATATGGTTTGTTTCCTCTTCAAGTAGCCCTAGGCACAGACTCTGGAAAAGCACTCTCATTGAGAGGGGTTGCCAAGCTTCTAAGAAATAACGAGTTTCCGAAGTACCAGCAAATATTTTTTCGCCCAATCTTGATGATACTTGTTGCTAATGATCAGTACACAGATCCCACTTGGCTCTCCAAATTTTGTTCTTCTAGATTGAAGCGTTCGTCTACAGTAGCAGTTTTTATATTTATTTTTCCCTCTGTTCTCTCCTGTATAGATATATGAATTTGGAACTCTAAATCCAACATGGTTTGTAGTAGCTCTTTGAAACTTGACAAAATAAAGGAGTTCTCAGTTTTGTCTCTATGGTTTGTTTCCTCTTCAAGTAGCCCTAGGCACAGACTGTGGAAAAGCACTTTCATTGAGAGAGTTTGCAAAGGTTCTAAGAAATTACAAATTTCCGAAATACCAGCAAATATTTTTTCACCCAATCTTGATGATACGTGGTGGTAATGATCAGTACAAAAATCCCAATTGGCTCACCAATTTGTTCTTCTAGGTTGAAGCGTTCGTCTACTGTAGCAGTTTTTATATTTAGGTTTCTCTCTGTTCTCTCCTATATAGATAGATGAATTTGGAACTCTAAATCCAACATGGATTGTAGTAGCTCTTTGAAACTTGACAAAATAAAGGAGTTCTCAGTTTTGTCTCTATGGTTTGTTTCCTCTTCAAGTATCCCTACGCACAGACAGTGGAAAAGCACTTTCATTGAGAGGGGTTGTCAAGCTTTTAAGAAATAACGAGTTTCCAAAATACCAGCAAATATTTTTTCACCCAATCTTGATGATACTTGGTGGTAATGATCAGTACACAGATCCCACTTGGCTCACCAAATTTTCTTCTTCTAGGTTGAAGCGTTCGTCTACAGTAGCAGTTTTTATATTTAGGTTTCACACTGTTCTCTCATATATAGATAGATGAATTTGGAACTCTAAATCCAACATGGTTTGTAGTAGCTCTTTGAAACTTGACAAAATAAAGGAGTTCTGAGTTTTGTCTCTATGGTTTGTTTCCTCTTCAAGAGGCCTAGGCACAGACTGTGGAAAAGCACTTTAATTGAGAGGGGTTGCCAAGCTTCTGAGAAATAACGAGTTTCTGAAATACCAGCAAATATTTTTTCACCCAAACTTGATGATACATGTTGCTAATGATCAGTACACAGATCCCACTTGGCTCACCAAATTATGTTCTTCTAGGTTGAAGCGTTCATCTACAGTAGCAGTTTTTATATTTAGGTTTCCCTCTGTTCTCTCCTGTATAGATAGATAAATTTGGATCTCTAAATCCAACATGGTTTGTAGTAGCTCTTTGAAACTTGACAAAATAAAGGAGTTCTCAGTTTTGTCTCTATGGATTGTTTCCTCTTCAATTAGCACTAGGCACACACTGTGGAAAAGCACTTTCATTGAGAGGGGTTGCCAAGCTTCTAAGAAATAACGAGTTCCTGAAATACCAGCAAATATTTTTTCACCCAATCTTGATGATACTGGTTGCTAATGATCAGTACACAAATCCCACTTGGCTCACCAAATTTTGTTCTTCTAGGTTGAAGCGTTCGTCTACAGTAGCAGTTTTTATATTTAGGTTTCACTCTGTTCACTCATATATAGATAGATGAATTTGGAACTCTAAATCCAACATGGTTTGTAGTAGCTCTATGAAACTTGACAAAATAAGGGAGTTCTGAGATTTGTCTCTATGGTTTGTTTCCTCTTCAAATAGCCCTAGGCACAGACTGTGGAAAACCACTTTCATTGAGAGGTGTTGCCAAACTTCTAAGAAATAACGAGTTTCCGAAATACCAGCAAATATTTTTTCACCCAATCTTGATGATACTTGGTGGGATTGATCAGTACACAGATCCCACTTGGCTCACCAAATTTTGTTTTTCTAGTTTGAAGCGTTCGTCTACAGTAGTCGTTTTTATATTTAGGTTTCACTCTGTTCTCTCATATATAGATAGATGAATTTGGAATCTAAATCCAACATGGTTTGTAGTAGCTCTTTGAAACTTGACAAAATAAAGGAGTTCTCAGTTTTGTCAATATGGTTTGTTTCCTCTTCAAGTAGCCCTAGGCGCAGACTCTGGAAAAGCACTTTCATTGAGAGGGGTTGCCAAGCTTCTAAGAAATAACGAGTTTCCAAAGTACCAGCAAATATTTTTTTCACCCAATCTTGATGATACTTGATGCTAATGATAAGTACACAGATCCCACTTGGCTCACCAAATTTTGTACTTCTAGGTTGAAGCGTTCGTCTACAGTAGCAGTTTTTATATTTAGGTTTCCCTCTGTTCTCTCCTGTATAGATAGATGAATTTGGAACTCTAAATCCAACGTGGTTTGTAGTAGCTCTTTGAAACTTGACAAAATAAAGGAGTTCTCAGTTTTCTCTCTATGGATTGTTTCCTCTTCAATTAGCACTAGGCACACACTGTGGAAAAGCACTTTCATTGAGAGGGGTTGCCAAGCTTCTAAGAAATAACGAGTTTCTGAAATACCAGCAAATATTTTTTCACCCAATCTTGATGATACTTGTTGCTAATGATCAGTACACAAATCCCACTTGGCTGACCAAATTGTGTTCTGCTAGGTTGAAGCGTTCGCCTACAGTAGCAGTTTTTATATTTAGGTTTCCCTCTGTTCTCTCCTATATAGATATATGAATTTGGAACTCTAAATCCAACATGGTTTGTAGTAGCTCTTTGAAACTTGACAAAATAAAGGAGTTCTCAGTTTTGTCTCTATGGTTTGTTTCCTCTTCAAGTATTCCTAGGCACAGACTGTGGAAAAGCACTTTCATTGAGAGTTTTTGCCAAGCTTCTAAGAAATTACAAGTTTCCGAAATACCAGCAAATATTTTTTCACCCAATCTTGATGATACTTGGTGGTAATGATAAGTACACAAATCCCAATTGGCTCACCAAATTTTGTTCTTCTAGGTTGAAGCGTTCGTCTACAGTAGCAGTTTATATATTTATGTTTCTCTCTGTTCTCTCCTATATAGATAGATGAATTTGGAACTCTAAATCAAACATGGATTGTAGTAGCTCTTTGAAACTTGACAAAATAAAGGAGTTCTCAGTTTTGTCTCTATGGTTTGTTTCCTCTTCAAGTAGCCCTAGGCACAGACTGTGGAAAAGCACTTTCATTGAGAGGGGTTGCCAAGCTTCTAAGAAATAACGAGTTTCCAAAATACCAGCCAATAGTTTTTCACCCAATCTTGATGATACTTGGTGGGAATGATCAGTACACAGATCCCACTTGGCTCACCAAATTTTGTTCTTCTAGGTTGAAGCGTTCGTCTACAGTAGTCGTTTTTATATTCAGGTTCCACTCTGTTCTCTCATATATAGATAGATGAATTTGGAACTATAAATCCAACATGGTTTGTAGTAGCTCTTTGAAACTTGACAAAATAAAGGAGTTCTCAGTTTTGTCTATATGGTTTGTTTCCTCTTCAAGTAGCCCTAGGCGCAGACTCTGGAAAAGCACTTTCATTGAGAGGGGTTGCCAAGCTTCTAAGAAATAACGAGTTTCCGAAGTACCAGCAAATATTTTTTCGCCCAATCTTGATGATACTTGTTGCTAATGATCAGTACACAGATCCCACTTGGCTCTCCAAATTTTGTTCTTCTAGGTTGAAGCGTTCGTCTACAGTAGCAGTTTTTATATTTATTTTTCCCTCTGTTCTCTCCTGTATAGATATATGAATTTGGAACTCTAAATCCAACATGGTTTGTAGTAGCTCTTTGAAACTTGACAAAATAAAGGAGTTCTCAGTTTTTTCTCTATGGTTTGTTTCCTCTTCAAGTAGCCCTAGGCACAGACTGTGGAAAAGCACTTTCATTGAGAGAGTTTGCCAAGGTTCTAAGAAATTACAAGTTTCCGAAATACCAGCAAATATTTTTTCACCCAATCTTGATGATACGTGGTGGTAATGATCAGTACACAAATCCCAATTGGCTCACCAAATTTTGTTCTTCTAGGTTGAAGCGTTCGTCTACTGTAGCAGTTTTTATATTTAGGTTTCTCTCTGTTCTCTCCTATATAGATAGATGAATTTGGAACTCTAAATCCAACATGGATTGTAGTAGCTCTTTGAAACTTGACAAAATAAAGGAGTTCTCAGTTTTGTCTCTATGGTTTGTTTCCTCTTCAAGTATCCCTACGCACAGACAGTGGAAAAGCACTTTCATTGAGAGGGGTTGTCAAGCTTTTAAGAAATAACGAGTTTCCAAAATACCAGCAAATATTTTTTCACCCAATCTTGATGATACTTGGTGGTAATGATCAGTACACAGATCCCACTTGGCTCACCAAATTTTCTTCTTCTAGGTTGAAGCATTCGTCTACAGTAGCAGTTTTTATATTTAGGTTTCACACTGTTCTCTCATATATAGATAGATGAATTTGGAACTCTAAATCCAACATGGTTTGTAGTAGCTCTTTGAAACTTGACAAAATAAAGGAGTTCTGAGTTTTGTCTCTATGGTTTGTTTCCTCTTCAAGAGGCCTAGGCACAGACTGTGGAAAAGCACTTTCATTGAGAGTGGTTGCCAAGCTTCTGAGAAATAACGAGTTTCCGAAATACCAGAAAATATTTTTTCACCCAAACTTGATGATACATGTTGCTAATGATCAGTACACAGATCCCACTTGGCTCACCAAATTATGTTCTTCTAGGTTGAAGCGTTCGTCTACAGTAGCAGTTTTTATATTTAGGTTTCCCTCTGTTCTCTCCTGTATAGATAGATAAATTTGGAACTCTAAATCCAACATGGTTTATAGTAGCTCTTTGAAACTTGACAAAATAAAGGAGTTCTCAGTTTTGTCTCTATGGATTGTTTCCTCTTCAATTAGCACTAGGCACACACTGTGGAAAAGCACTTTCATTGAGAGGGGTTGCCAAGCTTCTAAGAAATAACGAGTTTCTGAAATACCAGCAAATATTTTTTCACCCAATCTTGATGATACTGGTTGCTAATGATCAGTACACAAATCCCACTTGGCTCACCAAATTTTGTTCTTCTAGGTTGAAGCGTTCGTCTACAGTAGCAGTTTTTATATTTAGGTTTCACTCTGTTCACTCATATATAGATAGATGAATTTGGAACTCTAAATCCAACATGGTTTGTGGTAGCTCTATGAAACTTGACAAAATAAGGGAGTTCTGAGATTTGTCTCTATGGTTTGTTTCCTCTTCAAATAGCCCTAGGCACAGACTGTGAAAAACCACTTTCATTGAGAGGTGTTGCCAAGCTTCTAAGAAATAACGAGTTTCCGAAATACCAGCAAATATTTTTTCACCCAATCTTGATGATACTTGGTGGGATTGATCAGTACACAGATCCCACTTGGCTCACCAAATTTTGTTTTTCTAATTTGAAGCGTTCGTCTACAGTAGTCGTTTTTATATTTAGGTTTCACTCTGTTCTCTCATATATAGATAGATGAATTTGGAATCTAAATCCAACATGGTTTGTAGTAGCTCTTTGAAACTTGACAAAATAAAGGAGTTCTCAGTTTTGTCAATATGGTTTGTTTCCTCTTCAAGTAGCCCTAGGCGCAGACTCTGGAAAAGCACTTTCATTGAGAGGGGTTGCCAAGCTTCTAAGAAATAACGAGTTTTCGAAGTACCAGCAAATATTTTTTCACCCAATCTTGATGATACTTGATGCTAATGATAAGTACACAGATCCCACTTGGCTCACCAAATTTTGTACTTCTAGGTTGAAGCGTTCGTCTACAGTAGCAGTTTTTATATTTAGGTTTCCCTCTGTTCTCTCCTGTATAGATAGATGAATTTGGAACTCTAAATCCAACGTGGTTTGTAGTAGCTCTTTGAAACTTGACAAAATAAAGGAGTTCTCAGTTTTGTCTCTATGGATTGTTTCCTCTTCAATTAGCACTAGGCACACACTGTGGAAAAGCACTTTCATTGAGAGGGGTTGCCAAGCTTCTAAGAAATAACGAGTTTCTGAAATACCAGCAAATATTTTTTCACCCAATCTTGATGATACTTGTTGCTAATGATCAGTACACAAATCCCACTTGGCTGACCAAATTGTGTTCTGCTAGGTTGAAGCGTTCGCCTACAGTAGCAGTTTTTATATTTAGGTTTCCCTCTGTTCTCTCCTATATAGATATATGAATTTGGAACTCTAAATCCAACATGGTTTGTAGTAGCTCTTTGAAACTTGACAAAATAAAGGAGTTCTCAGTTTTGTCTCTATGGTTTGTTTCCTCTTCAAGTATTCCTAGGCACAGACTGTGGAAAAGCACTTTCATTGAGAGTTTTTGCCAAGCTTCTAAGAAATTACAAGTTTCCGAAATACCAGCAAATATTTTTTCACCCAATCTTGATGATACTTGGTGGTAATGATAAGTACACAAATCCCAATTGGCTCACCAAATTTAGTTCTTCTAGGTTGAAGCGTTCGTCTACAGTAGCAGTTTATATATTTAGGTTTCTCTCTGTTCTCTCCTATATAGATAGATGAATTTGGAACTCTAAATCAAACATGGATTGTAGTAGCTCTTTGAAACTTGACAAAATAAAGGAGTTCTCAGTTTTGTCTCTATGGTTTGTTTCCTCTTCAAGTAGCCCTAGGCACAGACTGTGGAAAAGCACTTTCATTGAGAGGGGTTGCCAAGCTTCTAAGAAATAACGAGTTTCCAAAATACCAGCCAATAGTTTTTCACCCAATCTTGATGATACTTGGTGGGAATGATCAGTACACAGATCCCACTTGGCTCACCAAATTTTGTTCTTCTAGGTTGAAGCGTTCGTCTACAGTAGCAGTTTTTATATTTAGGTTTCACTCTGTTCTCTCATATATAGATAGATGAATTTGGAACTCTAAATCCAACATGGTTTGTAGTAGCTCTTTGAAACTTGACAAAATAAAGAGTTCTGAGTTTTGTTTCTATGGTTTGTTTCCTCTTCAAGTAGCCCTAGGCACAGACTGTGGAAAAGCACTTTCATTGAGAGGGGTTGCCAAGCTTCTAAGAAATAACGAGTTTCCGAAATATCAGCAAATATTTTTTCACCCAATCTTGATGATACTTGGTGGTAATGATCAGTACACAGATCCCACTTGGCTCACCAAATTTTGTTCTTCTAGGTTGAAGCGTTCGTCTACAGTAGTCGTTTTTATATTCAGGTTCCACTCTGTTCTCTCATATATAGATAGATGAATTTGGAACTCTAAATCCAACATGGTTTGTAGTAGCTCTTTGAAACTTGACAAAATAAAGGAGTTCTCAGTTTTGTCTATATGGTTTGTTTCCTCTTCAAGTAGCCCTAGGCGCAGACTCTGGAAAAGCACTTTCATTGAGAGGGGTTGCCAAGCTTCTAAGAAATAACGAGTTTCCGAAGTACCAGCAAATATTTTTTCGCCCAATCTTGATGATACTTGTTGCTAATGATCAGTACACGGATCCCACTTGGCTCTCCAAATTTTGTTCTTCTAGGTTGAAGCGTTCGTCTACAGTAGCAGTTTTTATATTTATTTTTCCCTCTGTTCTCTCCTGTATAGATATATGAATTTGGAACTCTAAATCCAACATGGTTTGTAGTAGCTCTTTGAAACTTGACAAAATAAAGGAGTTCTCAGATTTTTCTCTATGGTTTGTTTCCTCTTCAAGTAGCCCTAGGTACAGACTGTGGAAAAGCATTTTCATTGAGAGAGTTTGCCAAGGTTCTAAGAAATTACAAGTTTCCGAAATACCAGCAAATATTTTTTCACCCAATCTTGATGATACGTGGTGGTAATGATCAGTACACAAATCCCAATTGGCTCACCAAATTTTGTTCTTCTAGGTTGAAGCGTTCGTCTACTGTAGCAGTTTTTATATTTAGGTTTCTCTCTGTTCTCTCCTATATAGATAGATGAATTTGGAACTCTAAATCCAACATGGATTGTAGTAGCTCTTTGAAACTTGACAAAATAAAGGAGTTCTCAGTTTTGTCTCTATGGTTTGTTTCCTCTTCAAGTATCCCTACGCACAGACAGTGGAAAAGCACTTTCATTGAGAGGGGTTGTCAAGCTTTTAAGAAATAACGAGTTTCCAAAATACCAGCAAATATTTTTTCACCCAATCTTGATGATACTTGGTGGTAATGATCAGTACACAGATCCCACTTGGCTCACCAAATTTTCTTCTTCTAGGTTGAAGCGTTCGTCTACAGTAGCAGTTTTTATATTTAGGTTTCACACTGTTCTCTCATATATAGATAGATGAATTTGGAACTCTAAATCCAACATGGTTTGTAGTAGCTCTTTGAAACTTGACAAAATAAAGGAGTTCTGAGTTTTGTCTCTATGGTTTGTTTCCTCTTCAAGAGGCCTAGGCACAGACTGTGGAAAAGCACTTTAATTGAGAGCTGTTGCCAAGCTTCTGAGAAATAACGAGTTTCCGAAATACCAGCAAATATTTTTTCACCCAAACTTGATGATACATGTTGCTAATGATCAGTACACAGATCCCACTTGGCTCACCAAATTATGTTCTTCTAGGTTGAAGCGTTCGTCTACAGTAGCAGTTTTTATATTTAGGTTTCCCTCTGTTCTCTCCTGTATAGATAGATAAATTTGGAACTCTAAATCCAACATGGTTTGTAGTAGCTCTTTGAAACTTGACAAAATAAAGGAGTTCTCAGTTTTGTCTCTATGGATTGTTTCCTCTTCAATTAGCACTAGGCACACACTGTGGAAAAGCACTTTCATTGAGAGGGGTTGCCAAGCTTCTAAGAAATAACGAGTTTCTGAAATACCAGCAAATATTTTTTCACCCAATCTTGATGATACTGGTTGCTAATGATCAGTACACAAATCCCACTTGGCTCACCAAATTTTGTTCTTCTAGGTTGAAGCGTTCGTCTACAGTAGCAGTTTTTATATTTAGGTTTCACTCTGTTCACTCATATATAGATAGATGAATTTGGAACTCTAAATCCAACATGGTTTGTAGTAGCTCTATGAAACTTGACAAAATAAGGGAGTTCTGAGATTTGTCTCTATGGTTTGTTTCCTCTTCAAATAGCCCTAGGCACAGACTGTGGAAAACCACTTTCATTGAGAGGTGTTGCCAAGCTTCTAAGAAATAACGAGTTTCCGAAATACCAGCAAATATTTTTTCACCCAATCTTGATGATACTTGGTGGGATTGATCAGTACACAGATCCCACTTGGCTCACCAAATTTTGTTTTTCTAGTTTGAAGCGTTCGTCTACAGTAGTCGTTTTTATATTTAGGTTTCACTCTGTTCTCTCATATATAGATAGATGAATTTGGAATCTAAATCCAACATGGTTTGTAGTAGCTCTTTGAAACTTGACAAAATAAAGGAGTTCTCAGTTTTGTCAAGATGGTTTGTTTCCTCTTCAAGTAGCCCTAGGCGCAGACTCTGGAAAAGCACTTTCATTGAGAGGGGTTGCCAAGCTTCTAAGAAATAACGAGTTTCCGAAGTACCAGCAAATATTTTTTCACCCAATCTTGATGATACTTGTTGCTAATGATCAGTACACAGATCCCACTTGGCTCTCCAAATTTTGTTCTTCTAGGTTGAAGCGTTCGTCTACAGTAGCAGTTTTTATATTTATTTTTCCCTCTGTTCTCTCCTGTATAGATATATGAATTTGGAACTCTAAATCCAACATGGTTTGTAGTAGCTCTTTGAAACTTGACAAAATAAAGGAGTTCTCAGTTTTTTCTCTATGGTTTGTTTCCTCTTCAAGTAGCCCTAGGCACAGACTGTGGAAAAGCACTTTCATTGAGAGAGTTTGCCAAGGTTCTAAGAAATTACAAGTTTCCGAAATACCAGCAAATATTTTTTCACCCAATCTTGATGATACGTGGTGGTAATGATCAGTACACAAATCCCAATTGGCTCACCAAATTTTGTTCTTCTAGGTTGAAGCGTTCGTCTACTGTAGCAGTTTTTATATTTAGGTTTCTCTCTGTTCTCTCCTATATAGATAGATGAATTTGGAACTCTAAATCCAACATGGATTGTAGTAGCTCTTTGAAACTTGACAAAATAAAGGAGTTCTCAGTTTTGTCTCTATGGTTTGTTTCCTCTTCAAGTATCCCTACGCACAGACAGTGGAAAAGCACTTTCATTGAGAGGGGTTGTCAAGCTTTTAAGAAATAACGAGTTTCCAAAATACCAGCAAATATTTTTTCACCCAATCTTGATGATACTTGGTGGTAATGATCAGTACACAGATCCCACTTGGCTCACCAAATTTTCTTCTTCTAGGTTGAAGCGTTCGTCTACAGTAGCAGTTTTTATATTTAGGTTTCACACTGTTCTCTCATATATAGATAGATGAATTTGGAACTCTAAATCCAACATGGTTTGTAGTAGCTCTTTGAAACTTGACAAAATAAAGGAGTTCTGAGTTTTGTCTCTATGGTTTGTTTCCTCTTCAAGAGGCCTAGGCACAGACTGTGGAAAAGCACTTTAATTGAGAGGGGTTGCCAAGCTTCTGAGAAATAACGAGTTTCCGAAATACCAGCAAATATTTTTTCACCCAAACTTGATGATACATGTTGCTAATGATCAGTACACAGATCCCACTTGGCTCACCAAATTATGTTCTTCTAGGTTGAAGCGTTCGTCTACAGTAGCAGTTTTTATATTTATTTTTCCCTCTGTTCTCTCCTGTATAGATATATGAATTTGGAACTCTAAATCCAACATGGTTTGTAGTAGCTCTTTGAAACTTGACAAAATAAAGAGTTCTGAGTTTTGTTTCTATGGTTTGTTTCCTCTTCAAGTAGCCCTAGGCACAGACTGTGGAAAAGCACTTTCATTGAGAGGGGTTGCCAAGCTTCTAAGAAATAACGAGTTTCCGAAATATCAGCAAATATTTTTTCACCCAATCTTGATGATACTTGGTGGTAATGATCAGTACACAGATCCCACTTGGCTCACCAAATTTTGTTCTTCTAGGTTGAAGCGTTCGTCTACAGTAGTCGTTTTTATATTCAGGTTCCACTCTGTTCTCTCATATATAGATAGATGAATTTGGAACTCTAAATCCAACATGGTTTGTAGTAGCTCTTTGAAACTTGACAAAATAAAGGAGTTCTCAGTTTTGTCTATATGGTTTGTTTCCTCTTCAAGTAGCCCTAGGCGCAGACTCTGGAAAAGCACTTTCATTGAGAGGGGTTGCCAAGCTTCTAAGAAATAACGAGTTTCCGAAGTACCAGCAAATATTTTTTCGCCCAATCTTGATGATACTTGTTGCTAATGATCAGTACACAGATCCCACTTGGCTCTCCAAATTTTGTTCTTCTAGGTTGAAGCGTTCGTCTACAGTAGCAGTTTTTATATTTATTTTTCCCTCTGTTCTCTCCTGTATAGATATATGAATTTGGAACTCTAAATCCAACATGGTTTGTAGTAGCTCTTTGAAACTTGACAAAATAAAGGAGTTCTCAGATTTTTCTCTATGGTTTGTTTCCTCTTCAAGTAGCCCTAGGTACAGACTGTGGAAAAGCATTTTCATTGAGAGAGTTTGCCAAGGTTCTAAGAAATTACAAGTTTCCGAAATACCAGCAAATATTTTTTCACCCAATCTTGATGATACGTGGTGGTAATGATCAGTACACAAATCCCAATTGGCTCACCAAATTTTGTTCTTCTAGGTTGAAGCGTTCGTCTACTGTAGCAGTTTTTATATTTAGGTTTCTCTCTGTTCTCTCCTATATAGATAGATGAATTTGGAACTCTAAATCCAACATGGATTGTAGTAGCTCTTTGAAACTTGACAAAATAAAGGAGTTCTCAGTTTTGTCTCTATGGTTTGTTTCCTCTTCAAGTATCCCTACGCACAGACAGTGGAAAAGCACTTTCATTGAGAGGGGTTGTCAAGCTTTTAAGAAATAACGAGTTTCCAAAATACCAGCAAATATTTTTTCACCCAATCTTGATGATACTTGGTGGTAATGATCAGTACACAGATCCCACTTGGCTCACCAAATTTTCTTCTTCCAGGTTGAAGCGTTCGTCTACAGTAGCAGTTTTTATATTTAGGTTTCACACTGTTCTCTCATATATAGATAGATGAATTTGGAACTCTAAATCCAACATGGTTTGTAGTAGCTCTTTGAAACTTGACAAAATAAAGGAGTTCTGAGTTTTGTCTCTATGGTTTGTTTCCTCTTCAAGAGGCCTAGGCACAGACTGTGGAAAAGCACTTTAATTGAGAGCTGTTGCCAAGCTTCTGAGAAATAACGAGTTTCCGAAATACCAGCAAATATTTTTTCACCCAAACTTGATGATACATGTTGCTAATGATCAGTACACAGATCCCACTTGGCTCACCAAATTATGTTCTTCTAGGTTGAAGCGTTCGTCTACAGTAGCAGTTTTTATATTTAGGTTTCCCTCTGTTCTCTCCTGTATAGATAGATAAATTTGGAACTCTAAATCCAACATGGTTTGTAGTAGCTCTTTGAAACTTGACAAAATAAAGGAGTTCTCAGTTTTGTCTCTATGGATTGTTTCCTCTTCAATTAGCACTAGGCACACACTGTGGAAAAGCACTTTCATTGAGAGGGGTTGCCAAGCTTCTAAGAAATAACGAGTTTCTGAAATACCAGCAAATATTTTTTCACCCAATCTTGATGATACTGGTTGCTAATGATCAGTACACAAATCCCACTTGGCTCACCAAATTTTGTTCTTCTAGGTTGAAGCGTTCGTCTACAGTAGCAGTTTTTATATTTAGGTTTCACTCTGTTCACTCATATATAGATAGATGAATTTGGAACTCTAAATCCAACATGGTTTGTAGTAGCTCTATGAAACTTGACAAAATAAGGGAGTTCTGAGATTTGTCTCTATGGTTTGTTTCCTCTTCAAATAGCCCTAGGCACAGACTGTGGAAAACCACTTTCATTGAGAGGTGTTGCCAAGCTTCTAAGAAATAACGAGTTTCCGAAATACCAGCAAATATTTTTTCACCCAATCTTGATGATACTTGGTGGGATTGATCAGTACACAGATCCCACTTGGCTCACCAAATTTTGTTTTTCTAGTTTGAAGCGTTAGTCTACAGTAGTCGTTTTTATATTTAGGTTTCACTCTGTTCTCTCATATATAGATAGATGAATTTGGAATCTAAATCCAACATGGTTTGTAGTAGCTCTTTGAAACTTGACAAAATAAAGGAGTTCTCAGTTTTGTCAAGATGGTTTGTTTCCTCTTCAAGTAGCCCTAGGCGCAGACTCTGGAAAAGCACTTTCATTGAGAGGGGTTGCCAAGCTTCTAAGAAATAACGAGTTTCCGAAGTACCAGCAAATATTTTTTCACCCAATCTTGATGATACTTGTTGCTAATGATCAGTACACAGATCCCACTTGGCTCTCCAAATTTTGTTCTTCTAGGTTGAAGCGTTCGTCTACAGTAGCAGTTTTTATATTTATTTTTCCCTCTGTTCTCTCCTGTATAGATATATGAATTTGGAACTCTAAATCCAACATGGTTTGTAGTAGCTCTTTGAAACTTGACAAAATAAAGGAGTTCTCAGTTTTTTCTCTATGGTTTGTTTCCTCTTCAAGTAGCCCTAGGCACAGACTGTGGAAAAGCACTTTCATTGAGAGAGTTTGCCAAGGTTCTAAGAAATTACAAGTTTCCGAAATACCAGCAAATATTTTTTCACCCAATCTTGATGATACGTGGTGGTAATGATCAGTACACAAATCCCAATTGGCTCACCAAATTTTGTTCTTCTAGGTTGAAGCGTTCGTCTACTGTAGCAGTTTTTATATTTAGGTTTCTCTCTGTTCTCTCCTATATAGATAGATGAATTTGGAACTCTAAATCCAACATGGATTGTAGTAGCTCTTTGAAACTTGACAAAATAAAGGAGTTCTCAGTTTTGTCTCTATGGTTTGTTTCCTCTTCAAGTATCCCTACGCACAGACAGTGGAAAAGCACTTTCATTGAGAGGGGTTGTCAAGCTTTTAAGAAATAACGAGTTTCCAAAATACCAGCAAATATTTTTTCACCCAATCTTGATGATACTTGGTGGTAATGATCAGTACACAGATCCCACTTGGCTCACCAAATTTTCTTCTTCTAGGTTGAAGCGTTCGTCTACAGTAGCAGTTTTTATATTTAGGTTTCACACTGTTCTCTCATATATAGATAGATGAATTTGGAACTCTAAATCCAACATGGTTTGTAGTAGCTCTTTGAAACTTGACAAAATAAAGGAGTTCTGAGTTTTGTCTCTATGGTTTGTTTCCTCTTCAAGAGGCCTAGGCACAGACTGTGGAAAAGCACTTTAATTGAGAGGGGTTGCCAAGCTTCTGAGAAATAACGAGTTTCCGAAATACCAGCAAATATTTTTTCACCCAAACTTGATGATACATGTTGCTAATGATCAGTACACAGATCCCACTTGGCTCACCAAATTATGTTCTTCTAGGTTGAAGCGTTCGTCTACAGTAGCAGTTTTTATATTTAGGTTTCCCTCTGTTCTCTCCTGTATAGATAGATAAATTTGGAACTCTAAATCCAACATGGTTTGTAGTAGCTCTTTGAAACTTGACAAAATAAAGGAGTTCTCAGTTTTCTCTCTATGGATTGTTTCCTCTTCAATTAGCACTAGGCACACACTGTGGAAAAGCACTTTCATTGAGAGGGGTTGCCAAGCTTCTAAGAAATAACGAGTTTCTGAAATACCAGCAAATATTTTTTCACCCAATCTTGATGATACTTGTTGCTAATGATCAGTACACAAATCCCACTTGGCTGACCAAATTGTGTTCTGCTAGGTTGAAGCGTTCGCCTACAGTAGCAGTTTTTATATTTAGGTTTCCCTCTGTTCTCTCCTATATAGATATATGAATTTGGAACTCTAAATCCAACATGGTTTGTAGTAGCTCTTTGAAACTTGACAAAATAAAGGAGTTCTCAGTTTTGTCTCTATGGTTTGTTTCCTCTTCAAGTATTCCTAGGCACAGACTGTGGAAAAGCACTTTCATTGAGAGTTTTTGCCAAGCTTCTAAGAAATTACAAGTTTCCGAAATACCAGCAAATATTTTTTCACCCAATCTTGATGATACTTGGTGGTAATGATAAGTACACAAATCCCAATTGGCTCACCAAATTTAGTTCTTCTAGGTTGAAGCGTTCGTCTACAGTAGCAGTTTATATATTTAGGTTTCTCTCTGTTCTCTCCTATATAGATAGATGAATTTGGAAATCTAAATCAAACATGGATTGTAGTAGCTCTTTGAAACTTGACAAAATAAAGGAGTTCTCAGTTTTGTCTCTATGGTTTGTTTCCTCTTCAAGTAGCCCTAGGCACAGACTGTGGAAAAGCACTTTCATTGAGAGGGGTTGCCAAGCTTCTAAGAAATAACGAGTTTCCAAAATACCAGCCAATAGTTTTTCACCCAATCTTGATGATACTTGGTGGGAATGATCAGTACACAGATCCCACTTGGCTCACCAAATTTTGTTCTTCTAGGTTGAAGCGTTCGTCTACAGTAGCAGTTTTTATATTTAGGTTTCACTCTGTTCTCTCATATATAGATAGATGAATTTGGAACTCTAAATCCAACATGGTTTGTAGTAGCTCTTTGAAACTTGACAAAATAAAGAGTTCTGAGTTTTGTTTCTATGGTTTGTTTCCTCTTCAAGTAGCCCTAGGCACAGACTGTGGAAAAGCACTTTCATTGAGAGGGGTTGCCAAGCTTCTAAGAAATAACGAGTTTCCGAAATATCAGCAAATATTTTTTCACCCAATCTTGATGATACTTGGTGGTAATGATCAGTACACAGATCCCACTTGGCTCACCAAATTTTGTTCTTCTAGGTTGAAGCGTTCGTCTACAGTAGTCGTTTTTATATTCAGGTTCCACTCTGTTCTCTCATATATAGATAGATGAATTTGGAACTCTAAATCCAACATGGTTTGTAGTAGCTCTTTGAAACTTGACAAAATAAAGGAGTTCTCAGTTTTGTCTATATGGTTTGTTTCCTCTTCAAGTAGCCCTAGGCGCAGACTCTGGAAAAGCACTTTCATTGAGAGGGGTTGCCAAGCTTCTAAGAAATAACGAGTTTCCGAAGTACCAGCAAATATTTTTTCGCCCAATCTTGATGATACTTGTTGCTAATGATCAGTACACAGATCCCACTTGGCTCTCCAAATTTTGTTCTTCTAGGTTGAAGCGTTCGTCTACAGTAGCAGTTTTTATATTTATTTTTCCCTCTGTTCTCTCCTGTATAGATATATGAATTTGGAACTCTAAATCCAACATGGTTTGTAGTAGCTCTATGAAACTTGACAAAATAAGGGAATTCTGAGATTTGTCTCTATGGTTTGTTTCCTCTTCAAATAGCCCTAGGCACAGACTGTGGAAAAGCACTTTCATTGAGAGGGGTTGCCAAGCTTCTAAGAAATAACGAGTTTCTGAAATACCAGCAAATATTTTTTCACCCAATCTTGATGATACTGGTTGCTAATGATCAGTACACAAATCCCACTTGGCTCACCAAATTTTGTTCTTCTAGGTTGAAGCGTTCGTCTACAGTAGCAGTTTTTATATTTAGGTTTCACTCTGTTCACTCATATATAGATAGATGAATTTGGAACTCTAAATCCAACATGGTTTGTAGTAGCTCTATGAAACTTGACAAAATAAGGGAATTCTGAGATTTGTCTCTATGGTTTGTTTCCTCTTCAAATAGCCCTAGGCACAGACTGTGGAAAACCACTTTCATTGAGAGGTGTTGCCAAGCTTCTAAGAAATAACGAGTTTCCGAAATACCAGCAAATATTTTTTCACCCAATCTTGATGATACTTGGTGGGATTGATCAGTACACAGATCCCACTTGGCTCACCAAATTTTGTTTTTCTAGTTTGAAGCGTTCGTCTACAGTAGTCGTTTTTATATTTAGGTTTCACTCTGTTCTCTCATATATAGATAGATGAATTTGGAATCTAAATCCAACATGGTTTGTAGTAGCTCTTTGAAACTTGACAAAATAAAGGAGTTCTCAGTTTTGTCAATATGGTTTGTTTCCTCTTCAAGTAGCCCTAGGCGCAGACTCTGGAAAAGCACTTTCATTGAGAGGGGTTGCCAAGCTTCTAAGAAATAACGAGTTTCCGAAGTACCAGCAAATATTTTTTCACCCAATCTTGATGATACTTGTTGCTAATGATCAGTACACAGATCCCACTTGGCTCTCCAAATTTTGTTCTTCTAGGTTGAAGCGTTCGTCTACAGTAGCAGTTTTTATATTTATTTTTCCCTCTGTTCTCTCCTGTATAGATATATGAATTTGGAACTCTAAATCCAACATGGTTTGTAGTAGCTCTTTGAAACTTGACAAAATAAAGGAGTTCTCAGTTTTTTCTCTATGGTTTGTTTCCTCTTCAAGTAGCCCTAGGCACAGACTGTGGAAAAGCACTTTCATTGAGAGAGTTTGCCAAGGTTCTAAGAAATTACAAGTTTCCGAAATACCAGCAAATATTTTTTCACCCAATCTTGATGATACGTGGTGGTAATGATCAGTACACAAATCCCAATTGGCTCACCAAATTTTGTTCTTCTAGGTTGAAGCGTTCGTCTACTGTAGCAGTTTTTATATTTAGGTTTCTCTCTGTTCTCTCCTATATAGATAGATGAATTTGGAACTCTAAATCCAACATGGATTGTAGTAGCTCTTTGAAACTTGACAAAATAAAGGAGTTCTCAGTTTTGTCTCTATGGTTTGTTTCCTCTTCAAGTATCCCTACGCACAGACAGTGGAAAAGCACTTTCATTGAGAGGGGTTGTCAAGCTTTTAAGAAATAACGAGTTTCCAAAATACCAGCAAATATTTTTTCACCCAATCTTGATGATACTTGGTGGTAATGATCAGTACACAGATCCCACTTGGCTCACCAAATTTTCTTCTTCTAGGTTGAAGCGTTCGTCTACAGTAGCAGTTTTTATATTTAGGTTTCACACTGTTCTCTCATATATAGATAGATGAATTTGGAACTCTAAATCCAACATGGTTTGTATTAGCTCTTTGAAACTTGACAAAATAAAGGAGTTCTGAGTTTTGTCTCTATGGTTTGTTTCCTCTTCAAGAGGCCTAGGCACAGACTGTGGAAAAGCACTTTAATTGAGAGGGGTTGCCAAGCTTCTGAGAAATAACGAGTTTCCGAAATACCAGCAAATATTTTTTCACCCAAACTTGATGATACATGTTGCTAATGATCAGTACACAGATCCCACTTGGCTCACCAAATTATGTTCTTCTAGGTTGAAGCGTTCGTCTACAGTAGCAGTTTTTATATTTAGGTTTCCCTCTCTTCTCTCCTGTATAGATAGATAAATTTGGAACTCTAAATCCAACATGGTTTGTAGTAGCTCTTTGAAACTTGACAAAAAAAAGGAGTTCTCAGTTTTGTCTCTATGGATTGTTTCCTCTTCAATTAGCACTAGGCACACACTGTGGAAAAGCACTTTCATTGAGAGGGGTTGCCAAGCTTCTAAGAAATAACGAGTTTCTGAAATACCAGCAAATATTTTTTCACCCAATCTTGATGATACTTGTTGCTAATGATCAGTACATAAATCCCACTTGGCTGACCAAATTGTGTTCTGCTAGGTTGAAGCGTTCACCTACAGTAGCAGTTTTTATATTTAGGTTTCCCTCTGTTCTCTCCTATATAGATATATGAATTTGGAACTCTAAATCCAACATGGTTTGTAGTAGCTCTTTGAAACTTGACAAAATAAAGGAGTTCTCAGTTTTGTCTCTATGGTTTGTTTCCTCTTCAAGTATTCCTAGGCACAGACTGTGGAAAAGCACTTTCATTGAGAGTTTTTGCCAAGCTTCTAAGAAATTACAAGTTTCCGAAATACCAGCAAATATTTTTTCACCCAATCTTGATGATACTTGGTGGTAATGATAAGTACACAAATCCCAATTGGCTCACCAAATTTAGTTCTTCTAGGTTGAAGCGTTCGTCTACAGTAGCAGTTTATATATTTAGGTTTCTCTCTGTTCTCTCCTATATAGATAGATGAATTTGGAACTCTAAATCAAACATGGATTGTAGTAGCTCTTTGAAACTTGACAAAATAAAGGAGTTCTCAGTTTTGTCTCTATGGTTTGTTTCCTCTTCAAGTAGCCCTAGGCACAGACTGTGGAAAAGCACTTTCATTGAGAGGGGTTCCAAGCTTCTAAGAAATTACAAGTTTCCGAAATACCAGCAAATATTTTTTCACCCAATCTTGATGATACTTGGTGGTAATGATAAGTACACAAATCCCAATTGGCTCACCAAATTTAGTTCTTCTAGGTTGAAGCGTTCGTCTACAGTAGCAGTTTATATATTTAGGTTTCTCTCTGTTCTCTCCTATATAGATAGATGAATTTGGAACTCTAAATCAAACATGGATTGTAGTAGCTCTTTGAAACTTGACAAAATAAAGGAGTTCTCAGTTTTGTCTCTATGGTTTGTTTCCTCTTCAAGTAGCCCTAGGCACAGACTGTGGAAAAGCACTTTCATTGAGAGGGGTTGCCAAGCTTCTAAGAAATAACGAGTTTCCAAAATACCAGCCAATAGTTTTTCACCCAATCTTGATGATACTTGGTGGGAATGATCAGTACACAGATCCCACTTGGCTCACCAAATTTTGTTCTTCTAGGTTGAAGCGTTCGTCTACAGTAGCAGTTTTTATATTTAGGTTTCACTCTGTTCTCTCATATATAGATAGATGAATTTGGAACTCTAAATCCAACATGGTTTGTAGTAGCTCTTTGAAACTTGACAAAATAAAGAGTTCTGAGTTTTGTTTCTATGGTTTGTTTCCTCTTCAAGTAGCCCTAGGCACAGACTGTGGAAAAGCAATTTCATTGAGAGGGGTTGCCAAGCTTCTAAGAAATAACGAGTTTCCGAAATATCAGCAAATATTTTTTCACCCAATCTTGATGATACTTGGTGGTAATGATCAGTACACAGATCCCACTTGGCTCACCAAATTTTGTTCTTCTAGGTTGAAGCGTTCGTCTACAGTAGTCGTTTTTATATTCAGGTTCCACTCTGTTCTCTCATATATAGATAGATGAATTTGGAACTCTAAATCCAACATGGTTTGTAGTAGCTCTTTGAAACTTGACAAAATAAAGGAGTTCTCAGTTTTGTCTATATGGTTTGTTTCCTCTTCAAGTAGCCCTAGGCGCAGACTCTGGAAAAGCACTTTCATTGAGAGGGGTTGCCAAGCTTCTAAGAAATAACGAGTTTCCGAAGTACCAGCAAATATTTTTTCGCCCAATCTTGATGATACTTGTTGCTAATGATCAGTACACAGATCCAACTTGGCTCTCCAAATTTTGTTCTTCTAGGTTGAAGCGTTCGTCTACAGTAGCAGTTTTTATATTTATTTTTCCCTCTGTTCTCTCCTGTATAGATATGTGAATTTGGAACTCTAAATCCAACATGGTTTGTAGTAGCTCTTTGAAACTGGACAAAATAAAGGAGTTCTCAGATTTTTCTCTATGGTTTGTTTCCTCTTCAAGTAGCCCTAGGCACAGACTGTGGAAAAGCACTTTCATTGAGAGAGTTTGCCAAGGTTCTAAGAAATTACAAGTTTCCGAAATACCAGCAAATATTTTTTCACCCAATCTTGATGATACTTGGTGGTAATGATCAGTACACAAATCCCAATTGGCTCACCAAATTTTGTTCTTCTAGGTTGAAGCGTTCGTCTACTGTAGCAGTTTTTATATTTAGGTTTCTCTCTGTTCTCTCCTATATAGATAGATGAATTTGGAACTCTAAATCCAACATGGATTGTAGTAGCTCTTTGAAACTTGACAAAATAAAGGAGTTCTCAGTTTTGTCTCTATGGTTTGTTTCCTCTTCAAGTATCCCTACGCACAGACAGTGGAAAAGCACTTTCATTGAGAGGGGTTGTCAAGCTTTTAAGAAATAACGAGTTTCCAATATACCAGCAAATATTTTTTCACCCAATCTTGATGATACTTGGTGGTAATGATCAGTACACCGATCCCACTTGGCTCACCAAATTTTCTTCTTCTAGGTTGAAGCGTTCGTCTACAGTAGCAGTTTTTATATTTAGGTTTCACACTGTTCTCTCATATATAGATAGATGAATTTGGAACTCTAAATCCAACATGGTTTGTAGTAGCTCTTTGAAACTTGACAAAATAAAGGAGTTCTGAGTTTTGTCTCTATGGTTTGTTTCCTCTTCAAGAGGCCTAGGCACAGACTGTGGAAAAGCACTTTAATTGAGAGCTGTTGCCAAGCTTCTGAGAAATAACGAGTTTCCGAAATACCAGCAAATATTTTTTCACCCAAACTTGATGATACATGTTGCTAATGATCAGTACACAGATCCCACTTGGCTCACCAAATTATGTTCTTCTAGGTTGAAGCGTTCGTCTACAGTAGCAGTTTTTATATTTAGGTTTCCCTCTGTTCTCTCCTGTATAGATAGATAAATTTGGAACTCTAAATCCAACATGGTTTGTAGTAGCTCTTTGAAACTTGACAAAATAAAGGAGTTCTCAGTTTTGTCTCTATGGATTGTTTCCTCTTCAATTAGCACTAGGCACACACTGTGGAAAAGCACTTTCATTGAGAGGGGTTGCCAAGCTTCTAAGAAATAACGAGTTTCTGAAATACCAGCAAATATTTTTTCACCCAATCTTGATGATACTGGTTGCTAATGATCAGTACACAAATCCCACTTGGCTCACCAAATTTTGTTCTTCTAGGTTGAAGCGTTCATCTACAGTAGCAGTTTTTATATTTAGGTTTCACTCTGTTCACTCATATATAGATAGATGAATTTGGAACTCTAAATCCAACATGGTTTGTAGTAGCTCTATGAAACTTGACAAAATAAGGGAGTTCTGAGATTTGTCTCTATGGTTTGTTTCCTCTTCAAATAGCCCTAGGCACAGACTGTGGAAAACCACTTTCATTGAGAGGTGTTGCCAAGCTTCTAAGAAATAACGAGTTTCCGAAATACCAGCAAATATTTTTTCACCCAATCTTGATGATACTTGGTGGGATTGATCAGTACACAGATCCCACTTGGCTCACCAAATTTTGTTTTTCTAGTTTGAAGCGTTCGTCTACAGTAGTCGTTTTTATATTTAGGTTTCACTCTGTTCTCTCATATATAGATAGATGAATTTGGAATCTAAATCCAACATGGTTTGTAGTAGCTCTTTGAAACTTGACAAAATAAAGGAGTTCTCAGTTTTGTCAATATGGTTTGTTTCCTCTTCAAGTAGCCCTAGGCGCAGACTCTGGAAAAGCACATTCATTGAGAGGGGTTGCCAAGCTTCTAAGAAATAACGAGTTTCCGAAGTACCAGCAAATATTTTTTTCACCCAATCTTGATGATACTTGGTGGTAATGATCAGTACACAGATCCCACTTGGCTCACCAAATTTTGTTCTTCTAGGTTGAAGCGTTCGTCTACAGTAGCAGTTTTTATATTTATTTTTCCCTCTGTTCTCTCCTGTATAGATATATGAATTTGGAACTCTAAATCCAACATGGTTTGTAGTAGCTCTTTGAAACTTGACAAAACAAAGGAGTTCTCAGTTTTTTCTCTATGGTTTGTTTCCTCTTCAAGTATCCCTAGGCACAGACTGTGGAAAAGCACTTTCATTGAGAGAGTTTGCCAAGGTTCTAAGAAATTACAAGTTTCCGAAATACCAGCAAATATTTTTTCACCCAATCTTGATGATACGTGGTGGTAATGATCAGTACACAAATCCCAATTGGCTCACCAAATTTTGTTCTTCTAGGTTGAAGCGTTCGTCTACTGTAGCAGTTTTTATATTTAGGTTTCTCTCTGTTCTCTCCTATATAGATAGATGAATTTGGAACTCTAAATCCAACATGGATTGTAGTAGCTCTTTGAAACTTGACAAAATAAAGGAGTTCTCAGTTTTGTCTCTATGGTTTGTTTCCTCTTCAAGTATTCCTACGCACAGACAGTGGAAAAGCACTTTCATTGAGAGGGGTTGTCAAGCTTTTAAGAAATAACGAGTTTCCAAAATACCAGCAAATATTTTTTCACCCAATCTTGATGATACTTGGTGGTAATGATCAGTACACAGATCCCACTTGGCTCACCAAATTTTCTTCTTCTAGGTTGAAGCGTTCGTCTACAGTAGCAGTTTTTATATTTAGGTTTCACACTGTTCTCTCATATATAGATAGATGAATTTGGAACTCTAAATCCAACATGGTTTGTAGTAGCTCTTTGAAACTTGACAAAATAAAGGAGTTCTGAGTTTTGTCTCTATGGTTTGTTTCCTCTTCAAGAGGCCTAGGCACAGACTGTGGAAAAGCACTTTAATTGAGAGGGGTTGCCAAGCTTCTGAGAAATAACGAGTTTCCGAAATACCAGCAAATATTTTTTCACCCAAACTTGATGATACATGTTGCTAATGATCAGTACACAGATCCCACTTGGCTCACCAAATTATGTTCTTCTAGGTTGAAGCGTTCGTCTACAGTAGCAGTTTTTATATTTAGGTTTCCCTCTGTTCTCTCCTGTATAGATAGATAAATTTGGAACTCTAAATCCAACATGGTTTGTAGTAGCTCTTTGAAACTTGACAAAATAAAGGAGTTCTCAGTTTTGTCTCTATGGATTGTTTCCTCTTCAATTAGCACTAGGCACACACTGTGGAAAAGCACTTTCATTGAGAGGGGTTGCCAAGCTTCTAAGAAATAACGAGTTTCTGAAATACCAGCAAATATTTTTTCACCCAATCTTGATGATACTGGTTGCTAATGATCAGTACACAAATCCCACTTGGCTCACCAAATTTTGTTCTTCTAGGTTGAAGCGTTCGTCTACAGTAGCAGTTTTTATATTTAGGTTTCACTCTGTTCACTCATATATAGATAGATGAATTTGGAACTCTAAATCCAACATGGTTTGTAGTAGCTCTATGAAACTTGACAAAATAAGGGAGTTCTGAGATTTGTCTCTATGGTTTGTTTCCTCTTCAAATAGCCCTAGGCACAGACTGTGGAAAACCACTTTCATTGAGAGGTGTTGCCAAGCTTCTAAGAAATAACGAGTTTCCGAAATACCAGCAAATATTTTTTCACCCAATCTTGATGATACTTGGTGGGATTGATCAGTACACAGATCCCACTTGGCTCACCAAATTTTGTTTTTCTAGTTTGAAGCGTTCGTCTACAGTAGTCGTTTTTATATTTAGGTTTCACTCTGTTCTCTCATATATAGATAGATGAATTTGGAATCTAAATCCAACATGGTTTGTAGTAGCTCTTTGAAACTTGACAAAATAAAGGAGTTCTCAGTTTTGTCAATATGGTTTGTTTCCTCTTCAAGTAGCCCTAGGCGCAGACTCTGGAAAAGCACTTTCATTGAGAGGGGTTGCCAAGCTTCTAAGAAATAACGAGTTTCCGAAGTACCAGCAAATATTTCTTTCACCCAATCTTGATGATACTTGATGCTAATGATAAGTACACAGATCCCACTTGGCTCACCAAATTTTGTACTTCTAGGTTGAAGCGTTCATCTAAAGTAGCAGTTTTTATATTTAGGTTTCCCTCTGTTCTCTTCTGTATAGATAGATGAATTTGGAACTCTAAATCCAACGTGGTTTGTAGTAGCTCTTTGAAACTTGACAAAATAAAGGAGTTCTCAGTTTTCTCTCTATGGATTGTTTCCTCTTCAATTAGCACTAGGCACACACTGTGGAAAAGCACTTTCATTGAGAGGGGTTGCCAAGCTTCTAAGAAATAACGAGTTTCTGAAATACCAGCAAATATTTTTTCACCCAATCTTGATGATACTTGTTGCTAATGATCAGTACACAAATCCCACTTGGCTCACCAAATTGTGTTCTGCTAGGTTGAAGCGTTCGCCTACAGTAGCAGTTTTTATATTTAGGTTTCCCTCTGTTCTCTCCTATATAGATATATGAATTTGGAACTCTAAATCCAACATGGTTTGTAGTAGCTTTTTGAAACTTGACAAAATAAAGGAGTTCTCAGTTTTGTCTCTATGGTTTGTTTCCTCTTCAAGTAGCCCTAGGCACAGACTGTGGAAAAGCACTTTCATTGAGAGAGTTTGCCGAGCTTCTAAGAAATTACAAGTTTCCGATATACCAGCAAATATTTTTTCACCCAATCTTGATGATACATAGTGGTAATGATCAGTACACAAATCCCAATTGGCTCACCAAATTTTGTTCTTCTTGGTTGAAGCGTTCGTCTACTGTAGCAGTTTTTATATTTAGGTTTCTCTCTGTTCTCTCCTATATAGATAGATGAATTTGGAACTCTAAATCCAACATGGATTGTAGTAGGTCTTTGAAACTTGACAAAATAAATGAGTTCTCAGTTTTGTCTCTATGGTTTGTTTCCTCTTCAAGTATCCCTACGCACAGACTGTGGAAAAGCACTTTCATTGAGAGGGGTTGCCAAGCTTCTAAGAAATAACGAGTTTCCAAAATACCAGCCAATAGTTTTTCACCCAATCTTGATGATACTTGGTGGGAATGATCAGTACACAGATCCCACTTGGCTCACCAAATTTTGTTCTTCTAGGTTGAAGCGTTCGTCTACAGTAGCAGTTTTTATATTTAGGTTTCACTCTGTTCTCTCATATATAGATAGATGAATTTGGAACTCTAAATCCAACATGGTTTGTAGTAGCTCTTTGAAACTTGACAAAATAAAGAGTTCTGAGTTTAGTTTCTATGGTTTGTTTCCTCTTCAAGTAGCCCTAGGCACAGACTGTGGAAAAGCACTTTCATTGAGAGGGGTTGCCAAGCTTCTAAGAAAAAACGAGTTTCCGAAATATCAGCAAATATTTTTTCACCCAATCTTGATGATACTTGGTGGTAATGATCAGTACACTGTAACCACTTGGCTCACCAAATTTTGTTCTTCTAGGTTGAAGCGTTCGTCTACAGTAGTCGTTTTTATATTCAGGTTCCACTCTGTTCTCTCATATATAGATAGATGAATTTGGAACTCTAAATCCAACATGGTTTCTAGTAGCTCTTTGAAACTTGACAAAATAAAGGAGTTCTCAGTTTTGTCTATATGGTTTGTTTCCTCTTCAAGTAGCCCTAGGCGCAGAGTCTGGAAAAGCACTTTCATTGAGAGGGGTTGCCAAGCTTCTAAGAAATAACGAGTTTCCGAAGTACCAGCAAATATTTTTTCGCCCAATCTTGATGATACTTGTTGCTAATGATCAGTACACAGATCCCACTTGGCTCACCAAATTTTGTTCTTCTAGGTTGAAGCGTTCGTCTACAGTAGCAGTTTATATATTTATTTTTCCCTCTGTTCTCTCCTGTATAGATATATGAATTTGGAACGCTAAATCCAACATGGTTTGTAGTAGCTCTTTGAAACTTGACAAAATAAAGGAGTTCTCAGTTTTGTCTCTATGGTTTGTTTCCTCTTCAAGTAGCCCTAGGCACAGACTGTGGAAAAGCACTTTCATTGAGAGAGTTTGCCAAGGTTCTAAGAAATTACAAGTTTCCGAAATACCAGCAAATATTTTTTCACCCAATCTTGATGATACGTGGTGGTAATGATCAGTACACAAATCCCAATTGGCTCACCAAATTATGTTCTTCTAGGTTGAAGCGTTCGTCTACAGTAGCAGTTTTTATATTTAGGTTTCCCTCTGTTCTCTCATATATAGATAGATGAATTTGGAACTCTAAATCCAACATGGTTTGTAGTAGCTCTTTGAAACTTGACAAAATAAAGGAGTTCTGAGTTTTGTCTCTATGGTTTGTTTCCTCTTCAAGAGGCCTAGGCACAGACTGTGGAAAAGAACTTTAATTGAGAAGGGTTGCCAAGCTTCTAAAAAATAACGAGTTTCCGAAATACCAGCAAATATTTTTTCACCCAATCTTGATGATACTTGGTGGGAATGATCAGTACACAGATCCCAGTTGGCTCACCAAATTTTGTTCTTCTAGTTTGAAGCGTTCGTCTACAGTAGTCGTTTTTATATTTAGGTTTCACTCTGTTCTCTCATATATAGATAGATGAATTTGGAACTCTAAATCCAACATGGTTTGTAGTAGCTCTTTGAAACTTGACAAAATAAAGGAGTTCTCAGTTTTGTCTATATGGATTGTTTCCTCTTCAATTAGCACTAGGCACACACTGTGGAAAAGCACTTTCATTGAGAGGGGTTGCCAAGCTTCTAAGAAATAACGAGTTTCTGAAATACCAGCAAATATTTTTTCACCCAATCTTGATGATACTGGTTGCTAATGATCAGTACACAAATCCCACTTGGCTCACCAAATTGTGTTCTGCTAGGTTGAAGCGTTAGCCTACAGTAGCAGTTTTTATATTTAGGTTTCCCTCTGTTCTCTCCTATATAGATATATGAATTTGGAAATCTAAATCCAACATGGATGTAGTAGCTCTTTGAAACTTGACAAAATCAAGGAGTTCTCAGTTTTGTCTCTATGGTTTGTTTCCTCTTCAAGTAGCCCTAGGCACAGACTGTGGAAAAGCACTTTCATTGAGAGAGTTTGCCAAGCTTCTAAGAAATTACATGTTTCCGAAATACCAGCAAATATTTTTTCACCCAATCTTGATGATACTTGGTGGTAATGATCAGTACACAAATCCCAATTGGCTCACTAAATTTTGTTCTTCTATTTTGAAGCGTTCGTCTACTGTAGCAGTTTTTATATTTAGGTTTCTCTCTGTTCTCTCCTATATAGATATATGAATTTGGAACTCTAAATCCAACATGGATTGTAGTAGGTCTTTGAAACGTGACAAAATAAAGGAGTTCTCAGTTTTGTCTCTATGGTTTGTTTCCTCTTCAAGTAGCCCTAGGCACAGACTGTGGAAAAGCACTTTCATTGAGAGGGGTTGCCAAGCTTCTAAGAAATAACGAGTTTCCAAAATGCCAGCCAATAGTTTTTCACCCAATCTTGATGATACTTGGTGGGAATGATCAGTACACAGATCCCACTTGGCTCACCAAATTTTGTTCTTCTATGTTGAAGCGTTCGTCTACAGTAGCAGTTTTTATATTTAGGTTTCACTCTGTTCTCTCATATGTAGATAGATGAATTTGGAACTCTAAATCCAACATGGTTTGTAGTAGCTCTTTGAAACTTGACAAAATAAAGAGTTCTGAGTTTTATTTCTATGGTTTGTTTCCTCTAAAAGTAGCCCTAGGCAGAGACTGTGGAAAACCACTTTCATTGAGAGGGGTTGCCAAGCTTCTAAGATATAACGAGTTTCCGAAATATCAGCAAATATTTTTTCACCCAATCTTGATCATACTTGGTGGTAATGATCAGTACACAGTAACCACTTGGCTCACCAAATTTTGTTCTTCTAGGTTGAAGCGTTCGTCTACAGTAGTCGTTTTTATATTCAGGTTCCACTCTGTTCTCTCATATATAGATAGATGAATTTGGAACTCTAAATCCAACATGGTTTGTAGTAGCTCTTTGAAACTTGACAAAATAAAGGAGTTCTGATTTTTGTCTCTATGGTTTGTTTCCTCTTCAAGTAGCCCTAGGCGCAGTCTCGGGAAAAGCACTTTCATTGAGAGGGGTTGCCAAGCTTCTAAGAAATAACGAGTTTCCGAAGACCAGCAAATATTTTTTCACCCAATCTTGATGATACTGGTTGCTAATTATCAGTACACAAATCCCACTTGGCTCACCAAATTTTGTTCTTCTAGGTTGAAGCGTTCGTCTACAGTAGCAGTTTTTATATTTAGGATTCTCTCTGTTCTCTCCTATATAGATAGATGAATTTGGAACTTTAAATCCAACATGGATTTTAGTAGCTCTTTGAAACGTGACAAAATAAAGGAGTTCTCAGTTTTGTTTCTATGGTTTGTTTCCTCTTCAAGTATCCCTCGACACAGACTGTGGAAAAGCACTTTCATTGAGAGGGGTTGCCAAGCTTCTAAGAAATAACGAGTTTCCGAAATACCAGCAAATATTTTTTCACCCAATCTTGATGATACTTGGTGGTAATGATCAGTACACAAATCCCACTTGGCTCACCAAATTTTGTTCTTCTAGGTTGAAGCGTTCGTCTACAGTAGCAGTTTTTATATTTAGGATTCTCTCTGTTCTCTCATATATAGATAGATGAATTTGGAATTCTAAATCCAACATGTTTTGTAGTAGCTCTTTGAAACTTCACAAAATAAAGGAGTTCTCAGTTTTGTCTCTATGGTTTGTTTCCTCTTCAATTAGCACTAGGCACAAACTGTGGAAAAGCATTTTCATTGAGAGGGGTTGCCAAGCTTCTAAGAAATAACGAGTTTCTTAAATACCATCAAATATTTTTTCACCCAATCTTGATGATACTTTGTGGTAATGATCAGTACACAAATCCCAAATGGCTCACCAAATTTTGTTCTTCTCAGTGGAAGCGTTCGTCTACTGTAGCAGTTTTTATATTTAGGTTTCTCTCTGTTCTCTCCTATATAGATAGATGAATTTGGAACTCTAAATCCAACATGGATTGTAGTAGCTCTTTGAAACTTGACAAAATAAAGGAGTTCTCAGTTTTGTCTCTATGGTTTGTTTCCTCTTCAAGTATCCCTACGCACAGACTGGGGAAAAGCACTTTCATTGAGAGGGGTTGTCAAGCTTTTAAGAAATAACGAGTTTCCAAAATACCAGCAAATATTTTTTCACCCAATCTTGATGATACTTGGTGGTAATGATCAGTACACAGATCCCTATGGCTCACCAAATTTTCTTCTTCTAGGTTGAAGCGTTCGTCTACAGTAGCAGTTTTTATATTTAGGTTTCCCTCTGTTCTCTCCTATACAGATAGATGAATTTGGAACTCGAAATCCAAAATGGTTTGTAGTAGCTCTTTGAAACTTGACAAAATAAAGGAGTTCTGAGTTTTGTCTCTATGGTTTGTTTCCTCTTCAAGAGGCCTAGGCACAGACTGTAGAAAAGCACTTTAATTGAGAGGGGTTGCCAAGCTTCTGAGAAATAACGAGATTCCGAAATACCAGCAAATATTTTTTCACCCAAACTTGATGATACATGTTGCTAATGATCAGTACACAGATCCCACTTGGCTCACCAAATTATGTTCTTCTAGGTTGAAGCGTTCGTCTACAGTAGCAGTTTTTATATTTAGGTTTCCTTCTGTTCTCTCCTGTATAGATAGATAAATTTGGAACTCTAAATCCAACATGGTTTGTAGTAGCTCATTGAAACTTGACAAAATAAAGGAGTTCTCAGTTTTGTCTCTATGGATTGTTTCCTCTTCAATGAGCACTAGGCACACACTGTGGATAAGCACTTTCATTGAGAGGGGTTGCCAAGCTTCAAAGAAATAACGAGTTTCTGAAATACCAGCAAATATTTTTTCACCCAATCTTGATGATACTTGGTGGTAATGATCAGTACACAAATCCCACTTGGCTCACCAAATTTTGTTCTTCTAGGTTGAAGCGTTCGTCTACAGTAGCAGTTTTTATATTTAGGTTTCCCTCTGTTCTCTCCTATATAGATATATGAATTTGGAACTCTAAATCCAACATGGATGTAGTAGCTCTTTGAAACTTGACAAAATAAAGGAGTTCTCAGTTTTGTCTCTATGGTTTGTTTCCTCTTCAAGTAGCCCTAGGCACAGACTGTGGAAAAGCACTTTCATTGAGAGAGTTTGCCAAGCTTTTAAGAAATTACATGTATCCGAAATACCAGCAAATATTTTTTCACCCAATCTTGATGATACTTGGTGGTAATGATCAGTACACAAATCCCAATTGGCTCACCAAATTTTGTTCTTCTAGGTTGAAGCGTTCGTCTACTGTAGCAGTTTTTATATTTAGGTTTCTCTCTGTTCTCTCCTATATAGATAGATGAATTTGGAACTCTAAATCCAACATGGTTTGTAGTAGCTCTTTGAAACTTGACAAAATAAAGAGTTCTGAGTTTTGTTTCTATGGTTTGTTTCCTCTTCAAGTAGCCCTAGGCACAGACTGTGGAAAAGCACTTTCATTGAGAGGGGTTGCCAAGCTTCTAAGAAATAACGAGTTTCCGAAATATCAGCAAATATTTTTCACCCAATCTTGATGATACTTCGTGGTAATGATCAGTACACAGTAACCACTTGGCTCACCAATTTTGTTCTTCTAGGTTGAAGCGTTCGTCTACAGTAGTCGTTTTTATATTCAGGTTCCACTCTGTTCACTCGTATATAGATAGATGAATTTGGAACTCTAAATCCAACATGGTTTGTAGTAGCTCTTTGAAACTTGACAAAATAAAGGAGTTCTCAGTTTTGTCTCTATGGTTTGTTTCCTCTTCAATTAGCACTAGGCACACACTGTGGAAAAGCACTTTCATTGAGAGGGGTTGCCAAGCTTCTAAGAAATAACGAGTTTCTGAAATACCAGCAAATATTTTTTCACCCAATCTTGATGATACTGGTTGCTAATGATCAGTACACAAATCCCACTTGGCTCACCAAATTGTGTTCTGCTAGGTTGAAGCGTTAGCCTACAGTAGCAGTTTTTATATTTAGGTTTCCCTCTGTTCTCTCCTATATAGATATATGAATTTGGAAATCTAAATCCAACATGGATGTAGTAGCTCTTTGAAACTTGACAAAATCAAGGAGTTCTCAGTTTTGTCTCTATGGTTTGTTTCCTCTTCAAGTAGCCTAGGCACAGACTGTGGAAAAGCACTTTCATTGAGAGAGTTTGCCAAGCTTCTAAGAAATTACATGTTTCCGAAATACCAGCAAATATTTTTTCACCCAATCTTGATGATACTTGGTGGTAATGATCAGTACACAAATCCCAATTGGCTCACTAAATTTTGTTCTTCTATTTTGAAGCATTCGTCTACTGTAGCAGTTTTTATATTTAGGTATCTCTCTGTTCTCTCTATATAGATATATGAATTTGGAACTCTAAATCCAACATGGATTGTAGTAGGTCTTTGAAACTTGACAAAATAAAGGAGTTCTCAGTTTTGTCTCTATGGTTTGTTTCCTCTTCAAGTAGCCCTAGGCACAGACTGTGGAAAAGCACTTTCATTGAGAGGGGTTGCCAAGCTTCTAAGAAATAACGAGTTTCCAAAATGCCAGCCAATAGTTTTTCACCCAATCTTGATGATACTTGGTGGGAATGATCAGTACACAGATCCCACTTGGCTCACCAAATTTTGTTCTTCTAGGTTGAAGCGTTCGTCTACAGTAGCAGTTTTTATATTTAGGTTTCACTCTGTTCTCTCATATGTAGATAGATGAATTTGGAACTCTAAATCCAACATGGTTTGTAGTAGCTCTTTGAAACTTGACAAAATAAAGAGTTCTGAGTTTTATTTCTATGGTTTGTTTCCTCTAAAAGTAGCCCTAGGCAGAAACTGTGGAAAACCACTTTCATTGAGAGGGGTTGCCAAGCTTCTAAGAAATAACGAGTTTCCGAAATATCAGCAAATATTTTTTCACCCAATCTTGATCATACTTGGTGGTAATGATCAGTACACAGTAACCACTTGGCTCACCAAATTTTGTTCTTCTAGGTTGAAGCGTTCGTCTACAGTAGTCGTTTTTATATTCAGGTTCCACTCTGTTCTCTCATATATAGATAGATGAATTTGGAACTCTAAATCCAACATGGTTTGTAGTAGCTCTTTGAAACTTGACAAAATAAAGGAGTTCTGATTTTTGTCTCTATGGTTTGTTTCCTCTTCAAGTAGCCCTAGGCGCAGTCTCGGGAAAAGCACTTTCATTGAGAGGGGTTGCCAAGCTTCTAAGAAATAACGAGTTTCCGAAGACCAGCAAATATTTTTCACCCAATCTTGATGATACTGGTTGCTAATTATCAGTACACAAATCCCACTTGGCTCACCAAATTATGTTCTTCTAGGTTGAAGCGTTCGTCTACAGTATCAGTTTTTATATTTAGGATTCTCTCTGTTCTCTCCTATATAGATAGATGAATTTGGAACTTTAAATCCAACATGGATTTTAGTAGCTCTTTGAAACTTGACAAAATAAAGGAGTTCTCAGTTTTGTCTCTATGGTTTGTTTCCTCTTCAAGTATCCCTCGACACAGACTGTGGAAAAGCACTTTCATTGAGAGGGGTTGCCAAGCTTCTAAGAAATAATGAGTTTCCGAAATACCAGCAAATATTTTTTCACCCAATCTTGATGATACTTGGTGGTAATGATCAGTACACAAATCCCACTTGGCTCACCAAATTTTGTTCTTCTAGGTTGAAGCGTTCGTCTACAGTAGCAGTTTTTATATTTAGGATTCTCTCTGTTCTCTCATATATAGATAGATGAATTTGGAATTCTAAATCCAACATGTTTTGTAGTAGCTCTTTGAAATTTCACAAAATAAAGGAGTTCTCAGTTTTGTCTCTATGGTTTGTTTCCTCTTCAATTAGCACTAGGCACAAACTGTGGAAAAGCATTTTCATTGAGAGGGGTTGCCAAGCTTCTAAGAAATAACGAGTTTCTTAAATACCATCAAATATTTTTTCACCCAATCTTGATGATACTTTGTGGTAATGATCAGTACACAAATCCCAATTGGCTCACCAAATTTTGTTCTTCTCAGTTGAAGCGTTCGTCTACTGTAGCAGTTTTTATATTTAGGTTTCTCTCTGTTCTCTCCAATATAGATAGATGAATTTGGAACTCTAAATCCAACATGGATTGTAGTAGCTCTTTGAAACTTGACAAAATAAAGGAGTTCTCAGTTTTGTCTCTATGGTTTGTTTCCTCTTCAAGTATCCCTACGCACAGACTGTGGAAAGCACTTTCATTGAGAGGGGTTGTCAAGCTTTTAAGAAATAACGAGTTTCCCAAAATACCAGCAAATATTTTTTCACCCAATCTTGATGATACTTGGTGGTAATGATCAGTACACAGATCCCTATGGCTCACCAAATTTTCTTCTTCTAGGTTGAAGCGTTCGTCTACAGTAGCAGTTTTTATATTTAGGTTTCCCTCTGTTCTCTCCCTATATAGATATATGAATTTGGAACTCTAAATCCAACATGGATGTAGTAGCTCTTTGAAACTTGACAAAATAAAGGAGTTCTCAGTTTTGTCTCTATGGTTTGTTTCCTCTTCAAGTAGCCCTAGGCACAGACTGTGGAAAAGCACTTTCATTGAGAGAGTTTGCCAAGCTTCTAAGAAATTACAAGTGTCCGAAATACCAGCAAATATTTTTTCACCCAATCTTGATGATACTTGGTGGTAATGATCAGTACACAAATCCCAATTGGCTCACCAAATTTTGTTCTTCTAGGTTGAAGCGTTCGTCTACTGTAGCAGTTTTTTATATTTAGGTTTCTCTCTGTTCTCTCCTATATAGATAGATGAATTTGGAACTCTAAATCCAACATGGTTTGTAGTAGCTCTTTGAAACTTGACAAAATAAAGAGTTCTGAGTTTTGTTTCTATGGTTTGTTTCCTCTTCAAGTAGCCCTAGGCACAGACTGTGGAAAAGCACCTTTCAATGAGAGGGGTTGCCAAGCTTCTAAGAAATAACGAGTTTCCGAAATATCAACAAATATTTTTTCACCCAATCTTGATGATACTTCGTGGTAATGATCAGTACACAGTAACCACTTGGCTCACCAAATTTTGTTCTTCTAGGTTGAAGCGTTCGTCTACAGTAGTCGTTTTTATATTCAGGTTCCACTCTGTTCACTCGTATATAGATAGATGAATTTGGAACTCTAAATCCAACATGGTTTGTAGTAGCTCTTTGAAACTTGACAAAATAAAGGAGTTCTGATTTTTGTCTCTATGGTTTGTTTCCTCTTCAAGTAGCCCTAGGCGCAGACTCTGGAAAAGCACTTTCATTGAGAGGGGTTGCCAAGCTTCTAAGAAATAACGAGTTTCCAAAATAACAGCCAATAGTTTTTCACCCAATCTTGATGATACTTGGTGGGAATGATCAGTACACAGATCCCACTTGGCTCACAAAATTTTGTTCTTCTATGTTGAAGCGTTCGTCTACAGTAGCAGTTTTTATATTTAGGTTTCACTCTGTTCTCTCATATGTAGATAGATGATTTTGGAACTCTAAATCCAACATGGTTTGTAGTAGCTCTTTGAAACTTGACAAAATAAAGGAGTTCTGAGTTTGTCTCTATGGTTTGTTTCCTCTTCAAGAGGCCTAGGCACAGACTGTGGAAGAGAACTTTAATTGAGAAGGGTTGCCAAGCTTCTAAAAAATAACGAGTTTCCGAAATACCAGCAAATATTTTTTCACCCAATCTTGATGATACTTGGTGGGAATGATCAGTACACAGATCCCAGTTGACTCACCAAATTTTGTTCTTCTAGTTTGAAGCGTTTGTCTACAGTAGTCGTTTTTATATTTAGGTTTCACTCTGTTCTCTCATATATAGATAGATGAATTTGGAACTCTAAATCCAACATGGTTTGTTGTAGCTCTTTGAAACTTGACAAAATAAAGGAGTTCTCAGTTTTGTCTCTATGGTTTGTTTCCTCTTCAAGTAGCCCTAGGCGCAGACTCTGGAAAAGCACTTTCATTGAGAGGGGTTGCCAAGCTTCTAAGAAATAACGAGTTTCCAAAGTACCAGCAAATATTTTTTCACCCAATCTTGATGATACTTGTTGCTAATGATCAGTACACAGATCCCACTTGGCTCACCAAATTTTGTTCTTCTAGGTTGAAGCGTTCGTCTACAGTAGCAGTTTTATATTTAGGTTTCCCTCTGTTCTCTCCTGTATAGATAGATGAATTTGGAACTCTCAATACAACATGGTTTGTAGTAGCTCTTTGAAACTTGACAAAATAAAGGAGTTCTCAGTTTTGTCTCTATGGTTTGTTTCCTCTACAAGTAGCACTAGGCACACACTGTGGAAAAGCACTTTCATTGAGAGGGGTTGCCAAGCTTCTAAGAAATAACGAGTTTCTTAAATACCAGCAAATATTTTTTCAACCAATCTTGATGATACTTGTTGCTAATGATCAGTACACAAATCCCACTTGGCTCACCAAATTTTGTTCTTCTAGGTTGAAGCGTTCGTCTACAGTAGCAGTTTTTATATTTAGGTTTCACTCTGTTCTCTCATATATAGATAGATGAATTTGGAACTCTAAATCCAACATGGTTTGTAGTAGCTCTATGAAACTTGACAAAATAAGGGAGTTCTGAGATTTGTCTCTATGGTTTGTTTCCTCTTCAAATAGCCCTAGGCACAGACTGTGGAAAACCACTTTCATTGAGAGGTGTTGCCAAGCTTCTAAGAAATAACGAGTTTCCGAAATACCAGCAAATATTTTTTCACCCAATCTTGATGATACTTGGTGGGAATGATCAGTACACAGATCCCACTTGGCTCACCAAATTTTGTTTTTCTAGTTTGAAGCGTTCGTCTACAGTAGTCGTTTTTATATTTAGGTTTCACTCTGTTCTCTCATATATAGATAGATGAATTTGGAATCTAAATCCAACATGGTTTGTAGTAGCTCTTTGAAACTTGACAAAATAAAGGAGTTCTCAGTTTTGTCTATATGGTTTGTTTCCTCTTCAAGTAGCCCTAGGCACAGACACTGGAAAAGCACTTTCATTGAGAGGGGTTGCCAAGCTTCTAAGAAATAACGAGTTTCCGAAGTACCAGCAATATTTTTTCACCCAATCTTGATGATACTTGTTGCTAATAATCAGTACACAGATCCCACTTGGCTCACCAAATTTTGTACTTCTAGGTTGAAGCGTTCGTCTACAGTAGCAGTTTTTATATTTAGGTTTCCCTCTGTTCTCTCCTGTATAGATAGATGATTTTGGAACTCTAAATCCAACGTGGTTTGTAGTAGCTCTTTGAAACTTGACAAAATAAAGGAGTTCTCAGTTTTCTCCTATGGATTGTTTCCTCTTCAATTAGCACTAGGCACACACTGTGGAAAAGCACTTTCATTGAGATGGGTTGCCAAGCTTCTAAGAAATAACGAGTTTCTGAAATACCAGCAAATATTTTTTCACCCAATCTTGAAGATACTTGTTGCTAATGATCAGCACACAAATCCCACTTGTCTCACCATATTGTGTTCTGCTAGGTTGAAGCGTTCGCCTACAGTAGCAGTTTTTATATTTAGGTTTCCCTCTGTTCTCTCCTATATAGATGTATGAATTTGGAACTCTAAATCCAACGTGGTTTGTAGTAGCTCTTTGAAACTTGACAAAATAAAGGAGTTCTCAGTTTTGTCTCTATGGTTTGTTTCCTCTTCAAGGAGCCCTAGGCACAGACTGTGGAAAAGCACTTTCATTGATAGAGTTTGCCAAGATTCTAAGAAATTACAAGTTTCCGAAATACCAGCAAATATTTTTTCACCCAATCTTGATGATACTTGTTGCTAATGATCAGTACACAAATCCCACTTGGCTCACCAAATTGTGTTCTGCTAGGTTGAAGCGTTCGCCTACAGTAGCAGTTTTTATATTTAGGTTTCCCTCTGTTCTCTCCTATATAGATATATGAATTTGGAACTCTAAATCCAACATGGTTTGTAGTAGTTCTTTGAAACTTGACAAAAATAAAGGAGTTCTCAGTTTTGTCTCTTTGTTTTGTTTCCTCTTCAAGTAGCCCTAGGCACAGACTGTGGAAAAGCACTTTCATTGAGAGAGTTTGCCAAGCTTCTAAGAAATTACAAGTTTCCGAAATACCAGCAAATATTTTTTCACCCAATCTTGATGATACTTGGTGGTAATGATCAGTACCCAAATCTTAATTGGCTCACCAAATTTTGTTCTTCTAGGTTGAAGCGTTCGTCTACAGCAGCAGTTTTTATATTTAGGTTTCTCTCTGTTCTCTCCTATATAGATAGATGAATTTGGAACTCTAAATCCAACATGGATTGTAGTAGCTCTTTGAAACTTGTCAAAATAAAGGAGTTCTCAGTTTTGCTCTATGGTTTGTTTCCTCTTCAAGTAGCCCTAGGCACAGACTGTGGAAAAGCACTTTCATTGAGAGGGGTTGCCAAGCTTCTAAGAAATAACGAGTTTCCAAAATACCAGCCAATAGTTTTTCACCCAATCTTGATGATACTTGGTGGGAATGATCAGTACACAGATCCCCCTTGGCTCACCAAATTTTGTTATTCTAGGTTGAAGCGTTCGTCTACAGTAGCAGTTTTTATATTTAGGTTTCACTCTGATCTCTCATATATAGATAGATGAATTAGGAACTCTAAATCCAACATGGTTTGTAGTAGCTCTTTGAAATTTGACAAAATAAAGAGTTCTGAGTTTTGTTTCTATGGTTTGTTTCCTCTTCAAGTAGTCCTAGGCACAGACTGTGGAAAACCACTTTCATAGAGAGGGGTTGCCAAGCTTCTAAGAAATAACGAGTTTCCGAAATATCAGCAAATATTTTTTCACCCAATCTTGATGATACTTGGTGTTAATGATCAGTACACAGTAACCACTTGGCTCACCAAATTTTGTTCTTCTAGGTTGAAGCGTTCGTCTACAGTAGTCGTTTTTATATTTAGGTTCCACTCTGTTCTCTCATATATAGATAGATGAATTTGGAACTCTAAATCCAACATGGTTTGTAGTAGCTCTTTGAAACTTGACAAAATAAAGGAGTTCTGAGTTTTGTCTCTATGGTTTGTTTCCTCTTCAAGAGGCCTAGGCACAGACTGTGGAAAAGCACTTTAATTGAGAGGGGTTGCCAAGCTTCTGAGAAATAACGAGTTTCCGAAATACCAGCAAATATTTTTTCACCCAATCTTGATGATACATGTTGCTAATGATCAGTACACAGATCTCACTTGGCTCACCAAATTATGTTCTTCTAGGTTGAAGCGTTCGTCTACAGTAGCAGTTTTTATATTTAGGTTTCCCTCTGTTCTCTCCTGTATAGATAGATGAATTTGGAACTCTAAATCCAACATGGTTTGTAGTAGCTCTTTGAAACTTGACAAAATAAAGGAGTTCTCAGTTTTGTCTCTATGGATTGTTTCCTCTTCAATTAGCACTATGCACACACTGTGGAAAAGCACTTTCATTGAGAGGGGTTGCCAAGCTTCTAAGAAATAACGAGTTTCCGAAGTACCAGCAAATATTTTTTCACCCAATCTTGATGATACTGGTTGCTAATGATCAGTACACAAATCCCACTTGGCTCCCCAAATTCTGTTCTTCTAGGTTGAAGCGTTCGCCTACAGTAGAAGTTTTTATATTTAGGTTTCCCTCTGTTCTCTCATATATAGATATATGAATTTGGAACTCTAAATCCAACATGGTTTGTAGTAGCTCTTTGAAACTTGACAAAATAAAGGAGTTCTCAGTTTTGTCTCTATGGTTTGTTTCCTCTTCAAGAAGCCCTAGGCACAGACTGTGGAAAAGCACTTTCATTGAGAGAGTTTGCCAAGCTTCTAAGAAATTACAAGTTTCCGAAATACCAGCAAATATTTTTTCACCCAATCTTGATGATACTTGGTGGTAATGATCAGTACACAAATCCCACTTGGCTCACCAAATTTTGTTCTTCTAGGTTGAAGCGTTCGTCTACAGTAGCAGTTTTTATATTTAGGTTTCTCTCTGTTCTCTCCTATATAGATAGATGAATTTGGAACTCTAAATCCAACATGGATTGTAGTAGCTCTTTGAAACTTGACAAAATAAAGGAGTTCTCAGTTTTGTCTCTATGGTTTGTTTCCTCTTCAAGTAGACCTAGGCACAGACTGTGGAAAAGCACTTTCATTGAGAGGGGTTGCCAAGCTTCTAAGAAATAACGAGTTTCCGAAATACCAGCAAATATTTTTTCACCCAATCTTGATGATACTTGGTGGTAATGATCAGTACACAGTAACCACTTGGCTCACCAAATTTTGTTCTTCTAGGTTGAAGCGTTCGTGTACAGTAGCAGTTTTTATATTTAGGTTTCTCTCTGTTCTCTCCTATATAGATAGATGAATTTGGAACTCTAAATCCAACATGGATTGTAGTAGCACATTGAAACTTGACAAAATAAAGGAGTTCTCAGTTTTGTCTTTATGGTTTGTTTCCTCTTCAAGTAGCCCTAGGCACAGACTGTGGAAGCACTCTCATTGAGAGGGGTTGCCAAGCTTCTAAGAAATAACGAGTTTCCGAAATACCAGCAAATATTTTTTCACCCAATCTTGATGATACATGTTGCTAATGATCAGTACACAGATCTCACTTGGCTCACCAAATTATGTTCTTCTAGGTTGAAGCGTTCGTCTACAGTAGCAGTTTTTATATTTAGGTTTCCCTCTGTTCTCTCCTGTATAGATAGATGAATTTGGAACTCTAAATCCAACATGGTTTGTAGTAGCTCTTTGAAACTTGACAAAATAAAGGAGTTCTCAGTTTTGTCTCTATGGATTGTTTCCTCTTCAATTAGCACTATGCACACACTGTGGAAAAGCACTTTCATTGAGAGGGGTTGCCAAGCTTCTAAGAAATAACGAGTTTCCGAAGTACCAGCAAATATTTTTTCACCCAATCTTGATGATACTGGTTGCTAATGATCAGTACACAAATCCCACTTGGCTCCCCAAATTCTGTTCTTCTAAGTTGAAGCGTTCGCCTACAGTAGAAGTTTTTATATTTAGGTTTCCCTCTGTTCTCTCATATATAGATATATGAATTTGGAACTCTAAATCCAACATGGTTTGTAGTAGCTCTTTGAAACTTGACAAAATAAAGGAGTTCTCAGTTTTGTCTCTATGGTTTGTTTCCTCTTCAAGAAGCCCTAGGCACAGACTGTGGAAAAGCACTTTCATTGAGAGAGTTTGCCAAGCTTCTAAGAAATTATAAGTTTCCGAAATACCAGCAAATATTTTTTCACCCAATCTTGATGATACTTGGTGGTAATGATCAGTACACAAATCCCACTTGGCTCACCAAATTTTGTTCTTCTAGGTTGAAGCGTTCGTCTACAGTAGCAGTTTTTATATTTAGGTTTCTCTCTGTTCTCTCCTATATAGATAGATGAATTTGGAACTCTAAATCCAACATGGATTGTAGTAGCTCTTTGAAACTTGACAAAATAAAGGAGTTCTCAGTTTTGTCTCTATGGTTTGTTTCCTCTTCAAGTAGACCTAGGCACAGACTGTGGAAAAGCACTTTCATTGAGAGGGGTTGCCAAGCTTCTAAGAAATAACGAGTTTCCGAAATACCAGCAAATATTTTTTCACCCAATCTTGATGATACTTGGTGGTAATGATCAGTACACAGGTCCCACTTGGCTCACCAAATTTTGTTCTTCTAGGTTGAAGCGTTCGTCTACAGTAGCAGTTTTTATATTTAGGTTTCTCTCTGTTCTCTCCTATATAGATAGATGAATTTGGAACTCTAAATCCAACATGGATTGTAGTAGCACTTTGAAACTTGACAAAATAAAGGAGTTCTCAGTTTTGTCTTTATGGTTTGTTTCATCTTCAAGTAGCCCTAGGCACAGACTGTGGAAGCACTTTCATTGAGAGGGGTTGCAAAGCTTCTAAGAAATAACGAGTTTCCGAAATACCAGCAAATATTTTTTCACCCAATCTTGATGATACTTGGTGGGAATGATCAGTACACAGATCCCACTTGGCTCACCAAATTTTGTTCTTCTAGGTTGAAGCGTTCGTCTACAGTAGCAGTTTTTATATTTAGGTTTCACTCTGTTCTCTCACATATAGATAGATGAATTTGGAACTCTAAATCCAACATGGATTGTAGTAGCACTTTGAAACTTGACAAAATAAAGGAGTTCTCAGTTTTGTCTTTATGGTTTGTTTCCTCTTCAAGTAGCCCTAGGCACAGACTGTGGAAGCACTTTCATTGAGAGGGGTTGCCAAGCTTCTAAGAAATAACGAGTTTCCGAAATACCAGCAAATATTTTTTCACCCAATCTTGATGATACTTGGTGGGAATGATCAGTACACAGATCCCACTTGGCTCACCAAATTTTGTTCTTCTAGGTTGAAGCGTTCGTCTACAGTAGCCGTTTTTATATTTAGGTTTCACTCTGTTCTCTCATATATAGATAGATGAATTTGGAACTCTAAATCCAACATGGTTTATAGTAGCTCTTTGAAACTTGACAAAATAAAGGAGTTCTGAGTTTTGTCTCTATGGTTTGTTTCCTCTTCAAGAGGCCTAGGCACAGACTGTGGAAAAGCACTTTAATTGAGAGGGGTTGCCAAGCTTCTGAGAAATAACGAGTTTCCGAAATACCAGCAAATATTTTTTCACCCAATCTTGATGATACATGTTGCTAATGATCAGTACACAGATCTCACTTGGCTCACCAAATTATGTTCTTCTAGGTTGAAGCGTTCGTCTACAGTAGCAGTTTATATATTTAGGTTTCCCTCTGTTCTCTCCTGTATAGATAGATGAATTTGGAACTCTAAATCCAACATGGTTTGTAGTAGCTCTTTGAAACTTGACAAAATAAAGGAGTTCTCAGTTTTGTCTCTATGGATTGTTTCCTCTTCAATTAGCACTATGCACACACTGTGGAAAAGCACTTTCATTGAGAGGGGTTGCCAAGCTTCTAAGAAATAACGAGTTTCCGAAGTACCAGCAAATATTTTTTCACCCAATCTTGATGATACTGGTTGCTAATGATCAGTACACAAATCCCACTTGGCTCCCCAAATTCTGTTCTTCTAAGTTGAAGCGTTCGCCTACAGTAGAAGTTTTTATATTTAGGTTTCCCTCTGTTCTCTCATATATAGATATATGAATTTGGAACTCTAAATCCAACATGGTTTGTAGTAGCTCTTTGAAACTTGACAAAATAAAGGAGTTCTCAGTTTTGTCTCTATGGTTTGTTTCCTCTTCAAGAAGCCCTAGGCACAGACTGTGGAAAAGCACTTTCATTGAGAGAGTTTGCCAAGCTTCTAAGAAATTACAAGTTTCCGAAATACCAGCAAATATTTTTTCACCCAATCTTGATGATACTTGGTGGTAATGATCAGTACACAAATCCCACTTGGCTCACCAAATTTTGTTCTTCTAGGTTGAAGCGTTCGTCTACAGTAGCAGTTTTTATATTTAGGTTTCTCTCTGTTCTCTCCTATATAGATAGATGAATTTGGAACTCTAAATCCAACATGGATTGTAGTAGCTCTTTGAAACTTGACAAAATAAAGGAGTTCTCAGTTTTGTCTCTATGGTTTGTTTCCTCTTCAAGTAGACCTAGGCACAGACTGTGGAAAAGCACTTTCATTGAGAGGGGTTGCCAAGCTTCTAAGAAATAACGAGTTTCCGAAATACCAGCAAATATTTTTTCACCCAATCTTGATGATACTTGGTGGTAATGATCAGTACACAGGTCCCACTTGGCTCACCAAATTTTGTTCTTCTAGGTTGAAGCGTTCGTCTACAGTAGCAGTTTTTATATTTAGGTTTCTCTCTGTTCTCTCCTATATAGATAGATGAATTTGGAACTCTAAATCCAACATGGATTGTAGTAGCACTTTGAAACTTGACAAAATAAAGGAGTTCTCAGTTTTGTCTTTATGGTTTGTTTCCTCTTCAAGTAGCCCTAGGCACAGACTGTGGAAGCACTTTCATTGAGAGGGGTTGCCAAGCTTCTAAGAAATAACGAGTTTCCGAAATACCAGCAAATATTTTTTCACCCAATCTTGATGATACTTGGTGGGAATGATCAGTACACAGATCCCACTTGGCTCACCAAATTTTGTTCTTCTAGGTTGAAGCGTTCGTCTACAGTAGCCGTTTTTATATTTAGGTTTCACTCTGTTCTCTCATATATAGATAGATGAATTTGGAACTCTAAATCCAACATGGTTTGTAGTAGCTCTTTGAAACTTGACAAAATAAAGGAGTTCTGTGTTTTGTCTCTATGGTTTGTTTCCTCTTCAAGAGGCCTAGGCACAGACTGTGGAAAAGCACTTTAATTGAGAGGGGTTGCCAAGCTTCTGAGAAATAACGAGTTTCCGAAATACCAGCAAATATTTTTTCACCCAATCTTGATGATACATGTTGCTAATGATCAGTACACAGATCTCACTTGGCTCACCAAATAATGTTCTTCTAGGTTGAAGCGTTCGTCTACAGTAGCAGTTTTTATATTTAGGTTTCCCTCTGTTCTCTCCTGTATAGATAGATGAATTTGGAACTCTAAATCCAACATGGATTGTAGTAGCTCTTTGAAACTTGACAAAATAAAGGAGTTCTCAGTTTTGTCTCTATGGATTGTTTCCTCTTAAATTAGCACTATGCACACACTGTGGAAAAGCACTTTCATTGAGAGGGGTTGCCAAGCTTCTAAGAAATAACGAGTTTCTGAAATACCAGCAAATATTTTTTCACCCAATCTTGATGATACTTGTTGCTAATGATCAGTACATAAATCCCACTTGGCTCACCAAATTTTGTTATTCTAGGTTGAAGCGTTCGTCTACAGTAGCAGTTTTTGTATTTAGGTTTCACTCTGATCTCTCATATATAGATAGATAAATTTGGAACTCTAAATCCAACATGGTTTGTAGTAGCTCTTGAAACTTTACAAAATAAAGAGTTCTGAGTTTTGTTTCTATGGTTTGTTTCCTCTTCAAGTAGTCCTAGGCACAGACTGTGGAAAACCACTTTCATAGAGAGGGGTTGCCAAGCTTCTAAGAAATAACGAGTTTCCGAAATATCAGCAAATATTTTTTCACCCAATCTTGATGATACTTGGTGGTAATGATCAGTACACAGTAACCACTTGGCTCACCAAATTTTGTTCTTCTAGGTTGAAGCGTTCGTCTACAGTAGTCGTTTTTATATTTAGGTTCCACTCTGTTCTCTCATATATAGATAGATGAATTTGGAACTCTAAATCCAACATGGTTTGTAGTAGCTCTTTGAAACTTGACAAAATAAAGGAGTTCTGAGTTTTGTCTCTATGGTTTGTTTCCTCTTCAAGTAGCCCTAGGCTCAGACTCGGGAAAAGCACTTTCATTGAGAGGGGTTGCCAAGCTTCTAAGAAATAACGAGTTTCCGAAGTACCAGCAAATATTTTTTCACCCAATCTTGATGATACTGGTTGCTAATGATCAGTACACAAATCCCACTTGGCTCCCCAAATTCTGTTCTTCTAGGTTGAAGCGTTCGCCTACAGTAGAAGTTTTTATATTTAGGTTTCCCTCTGTTCTCTCATATATAGATATATGAATTTGGAACTCTAAATCCAACATGGTTTGTAGTAGCTCTTTGAAACTTGACAAATAAAGGAGTTCTCAGTTTTGTCTCTATGGTTTGTTTCCTCTTCAAGTAGCCCTAGGCACAGACTGTGGAAAAGCACTTTCATTGAGAGAGTTTGCCAAGCTTCCAAGAAATTACAAGTTTCCGAAATACCAGCAAATATTTTTTCACCCAATCTTGATGATACTTGGCGGTAATGATCAGTACACAAATCCCACTTGGCTCACCAAATTTTGTTCTTCTATGTTGAAGCGTTCGTCTACAGTAGCAGTTTTTATATTTAGGTTTCTCTCTGTTCTCTCCTATATAGATAGGTGAATTTGGAACTCTAAATCCAACATGGATTGTAGTAGCTCTTTGAAACTTGACACAATAAAGGAGTTCTCAGTTTTGTCTCTATGGTTTGTTTCCTCTTCAAGTAGACCTAGGCACAGACTGTGGAAAAGCACTTTCATTGAGAGGGGTTGCCAAGCTTCTAAGAAATAACGAGTTTCCGAAATACCAGCAAATATTTTTTCACCCAATCTTGATGATACTTGGTGGGAATGATCAGTACACAGATCCCACTTGGCTCACCAAATTTTGTTCTTCTAGGTTGAAGCGTTCGTCTACAGTATCAGTTTTTATATTTAGGTTTCACTCTGTTCTCTCATATATAGATAGATGAATTTGGAACTCTAAATCCAACATGGTTTGTAGTAGCTCTTTGAAACTTGACAAAATAAAGGAGTTCTGTGTTTTGTCTCTATGGTTTGTTTCCTCTTCAAGAGGCCTAGGCACAGACTGTGGAAAAGCACTTTAATTGAGAGGGGTTGCCAAGCTTCTGAGAAATAACGAGTTTCCGAAATACCAGCAAATATTTTTTCACCCAATCTTGATGATACATGTTGCTAATGATCAGTACACAGATCTCACTTGGCTCACCAAATAATGTTCTTCTAGGTTGAAGCGTTCGTCTACAGTAGCAGTTTTTATATTTAGGTTTCCCTCTGTTCTCTCCTGTATAGATAGATGAATTTGGAACTCTAAATCCAACATGGTTTGTAGTAGCTCTTTGAAACTTGACAAAATAAAGGAGTTCTCAGTTTTGTCTCTATGGATTGTTTCCTCTTAAGTTAGCACTATGCACACACTGTGGAAAAGCACTTTCATTGAGAGGGGTTGCCAAGCTTCTAAGAAATAACGAGTTTCTGAAATACCAGCAAATATTTTTTTCACCCAATCTTGATGATACTTGTTGCTAATGATCAGTACACAAATCCCACTTGGCTCACCAAATTGTGTTCTGCTAGGTTGAAGCGTTCGCCTACAGTAGCAGTTTTTATATTTAGGTTTCCTTCTGTTCTCTCCTATATAGATATATGAATTTGGAACTCTAAATCCAACATGGTTTGTAGTAGCTCTTTGAAACTTGACAAAATAAAGGAGTTCTCAGTTTTGTCTCTATGGTTTGTTTCCTCTTCAAGTAGCCCTAGGCACAGACTGTGGAAAAGCACTTTCATTGAGAGAGTTTGCCAAGCTTCTAAGAAATTACAAGTTTCCGAAATACCAGCAAATATTTTTTCACCCAATCTTGATGATACTTGGTGGTAATGATCAGTACCCAAATCCCAATTGGCTCACCAAATTTTGTTCTTCTAGGTTGAAGCGTTCTTCTACAGTAGCAGTTTTTATATTTAGGATTCTCTCTGTTCTCTCCTATATAGATAGATGAATTTGGAACTTTAAATCCAACATGGATTTTAGTAGCTCTTTGAAACTTGACAAAATAAAGGAGTTCTGAGTTTTGTCTCTATGGTTTGTTTCCTCTTCAAGAGGCCTAGGAACAGACTGTGGAAAAGAACTTTAATTGAGAAGGGTTTCCAAGCTTCTAAGAAATAACGAGTTTCCGAAATACCAGCAAATATTTTTTCACCCAATCTTGATGATACATGTTGCTAATGATCAGTACACAGATCCCACTTGGCTCACCAAATTTTGTTCTTCTAGGTTGAAGCGTTCGTCTACAGTAGTCGTTTTTATACTTAGGTTTCACTCTGTTCTCTCATATATAGATAGATGAATTTGGAACTCTATATCCAACATGGTTTGTAGTAGCTCTTTGAAACTTGACAAAATAAAGGGGTTCTGAGTTTTGTCTCTATGGTTTGTTTCCTCTTCAAGTAGCCCTAAGCGCAGACTCTGGAAAAGCACTTTCATTGAGAGGGCTTGCCAAGCTTCTAAGAAATAATGAGTTTCCGAAGTACCAGCAAATATTTTGTCACCCAATCTTGATGATGCTGGTTGCTAAACAGTACACAAATCCCAGATGGCTCACCAAATTTTGTTCTTCTAGGTTGAACCGTTCGTCTACAGTAGCAGTTTTTATTTTTAGGTTTCTCTCTGTTCTCTCCTATATAGATAGATGAATTTGGAACTCTAATTCCAACATGGATTGTAGTAGCTCTTTGAAACTTGACAAAATAAAGGAGTTCTCAGTTTTGTCTCTATGGTTTGTTTCCTCTTCAAGTAGACCTAGGCACAGACTGTGGAAAAGCAATTTCATTGAGAGGGGTTGCCAAGCTTCTAAGAAATAACGAGTTTCCGAAATACCAGCAAATGTTTTTTCACCCAATCTTGATGATACTTGGTGGTAATGATCAGTACACAGATCCCACTTGGCTCACCGAGTTTTGTTCTTCTAGGTTGAACCGTTCGTCTACAGTAGCAGTTTTTATATTTAGGTTTCTCTCTGTTCTATCCTATATAGATAGATGAATTTGGAACTCTAAATCCAACATGGATTGTAGTAGCACTTTGAAACTTGACAAAATAAAGGAGTTCCCAGTTTTGCCTCTATGGTTTGTTTCCTCTTCAAGTAGCCCTAGGCACAGACTGTGGAAGCAGTTTCATTGAGAGGGGTTGCCAAGCTTCTAAGAAATAACGAGTTTCCGAAATACCAGCAAATATTTTTTCACCCAATCTTGATGATACTTGGTGGCAATGATCACTACACAGATCCCACTTGGCTCACCAAATTTTGTTCTTCTAGGTTGAAGTGTTCGTCTACAGTAGCAGTTTTTATATTTAGGTTTCACTCTGTTCTCTCATATATAGATAGATGAATTTGGAACTCTAAATCCAACATGGTTTGTAGTAGCTCTTTGAAACTTGACAAAATAAAGAGTTCTGAGTTTTGTTTCTATGGTTTGTTTCCTCTTCATGTAGCCCTAGGCACAGACTGTGAAAAACCACTTTCATTGAGAGGGGTGGCCAAGCTTCTAAGAAATAACGAGTTTCCGAAATATCAGCAAATATTTTTTCACCCAATCTTGATGATACTTGGTGGTAATGATCAGTACACAGTACCCACTTGGCTCACCAAATTTTGTTCTGCTAGGTTGAAGCGTTCGTCTACAGTAGCAGTTTTTATATTTAGGTTTCCCTCTGTTTTCTCCTCTATAGATAGATGAATTTGGAACTCTAAATACAACATGGTTTGTAGTAGCTCTTTGAAACTTGACAAAATAAAGGAGTTCTCAGTTTTGTCGCTATGGATTGTTTCCTCTTCAATTAGCACTAGGCACCCACTTTGGAAAAGCATTTTCATTGAGAGGGGTTGCCAAGCTTCTAAGAAATAACGAGTTTCCGAAGTACCAGCAAATATTTTTTCACCCAATCTTGATGATACTGGTTGCTAGTGATCAGAACACAAATCCCACTTGGCTCACCAAATTTTGTTCTTCTAGGTTTAAGCGTTCGTCTACAGTAGCAGTTTTTATTTTTAGGTTTCTCTCTGTTCTCTCCTATATAGATAGATGAATTTGGAACTCTAAATCCAACATGGATTGTAGTAGCTCTTTGAAACTTGACAAAATAAAGGAGTTCTCAGTTTTGTCTCTATGGTTTGTTTCCTCTTCAAGTAGACCTAGGCACAGACTGTGGAAAAGCACTTTCATTGAGAGGGGTTGCTAAGCTTCTAAGAAATAACGAGTTTCCGAAATACCAGCAAATATTTTTTCACCCAATCTTGATGATACTTGGTGGTAATGATCAGTACACAGATCCCACTTGGCTCACCAAATTTTGTTCTTCTAGGTTGAACCGTTCGTCTACAGTAGCAGTTTTTATATTTAGGTTTCTCTCTGTTCTCTCCTATATAGATAGATGAATTTGGAACTCTAAATCCAACATGGATTGTAGTAGCACTTTGAAACTTGAAAAAATAAAGGAGTTATCAGTTTTGTCTCTATGGTTAGTTTCCTCTTCACGTAGCCCTAGGCACAGACTGTGGAAGCGCTTTCATTGAGATGGGTTGCCAAGCTTCTAAGAAATAACGTGTTTCCAAAATACCAGCAAATATTTTTTCACACAATCTTGATGATACTTGGTGGGAATGATCAGTACAGAGATCCCACTTGGCTCACCAAATTTTGTTCTTCTAGGTTGAAGCGTTCGTCTACAGTAGCAGTTTTTATATTTAGGTTTCACTCTGTTCTCTCATATATAGATAGATGAGTTTGGAACTCTAAATCCAACATGGTTTGTAGTAGCTCTTTGAAACTTGACAAAATAAAGAGTTCTGAGTTTTGTTTTCTATGGTTTGTTTCCTCTTCATGTAGCCCTAGGCACAGACTGTGGAAAACCACTTTCATTGAGAGGGGTTGCCAAGCTTCTAAGAAATAACGAGTTTCCGAAATAAAGCAAATATTTTTCACCCAATCTTGATGATACTTGGTGGTAATGATCAGTACACAGTACCCACTTGGCTCACCAACATTTGTTCTTCTAGGTTGAAGCGTTCGTCTACAGTAGCCATTTTTATATTTAGGTTTCACTCTGTTCTCTCATATATAGATAGATGAATTTGGAACTCTAAATCCAACATGGTTTGTAGTAGCTCTTTGAAACTTGACAAAATAAAGGAGTTCTGAGTTTTGTCTCTATGGTTTTGTTTCCTCTTCAAGTAGCCCTAGGCGCAGACTGTGGATAAGCACTTTCATTGAGAGGGGTTGCCAAGCTTCTAAGAAATAACGAGTTTCTGAAATACCAGCAAATATTTTTTCACCCAATCTTGATGATACTTGTTGCTAATGATCAGTACACAAATCCCAATTGGCTCACCAAATTTTGTTCTTCTAGGTTGAAGCGTGCGTCTACAGTAGCAGGTTTTATATTTAGGTTTCTCTCTGTTCTCTCCTATATAGATAGATGAATTTGGAACTCTAAATTCAACATGTATTGTAGTAGCTCTTTGAAACTTGACAAAACAAAGGAGTTCTGAGTTTTGTCTCTATGGTTTGTTTCCTCTTCAAGAGGCCTAGGAACAGACTGTGGAAAAGAACTTTAATTGAGAAGGGTTTCCAAGCTTCTAAGAAATAACGAGTTTCCGAAATACCAGCAAATATTTTTCACCCAATCTTGATGATACATGTTGCTAATGATCAGTACACAGATCCCACTTGGCTCACCAAATTTTGTTCTTCTAGGTTGAAGCGTTCGTCTACAGTAGTCGTTTTTATACTTAGGTTTCAATCTGTTCTCTCATATATAGATAGATGAATTTGGAACTCTATATCCAACATGGTTTGTAGTAGCTCTTTGAAACTTGACAAAATAAAGGAGTTCTGAGTTTTGTCTCTATGGTTTGTTTCCTCTTAAAGTAGCCATAGGCGCAGACTCTGGAAAAGCACTTTCATTGAGAGGGCTTGCCAAGCTTCTAAGAAATAACGAGTTTCCGAAGTACCAGCAAATATTTTGTCACCCAATCTTGATGATGCTGGTTGCTAATGATCAGTACACAAATCCCAGATGGCTCACCAAATTTTGTTCTTCTAGGTTGAAGCGTTCGTCTACAGTAGCAGTTTTTATTTTTAGGTTTCTCTCTGTTCTCTCCTATATAGATAGATGAATTTGGAACTCTAAATCCAACATGGATTGTAGTAGCACTTTGAAACTTGACAAAATAAAGGAGTTCTCAGTTTTGTCTCTATGGTTTGTTTCCTCTTCAAGTAGCCCTAGGCACAGACTGTGGAAGCACTTTCATTGAGATGGGTTGCCAAGCTTCTAAGAAATAACGTGTTTCCCAAAATACCAGCAAATATTTTTCACCCAATCTTGATGATACTTGGTGGTAATGATCAGTACACAGATCCCACTTGGCTCACCAAATTTTCTTCTTCTGGGTTGAAGCGTTCTTCTACAGTAGCAGTTTTTATATTTAGGTTTCACTCTGTTCTCTCATATATAGATAGATGAATTTGGAACTCTAAATCCAACATGGTTTGTAGCAGCTCCTTGAAACTTGACAAAATAAAGAGTTCTGAGTTTTGTTTCTATGGTTTGTTTCCTCTTCATGTAGCCCTAGGCACAGACTGTGGAAAACCACTTTCATTGAGAGGGGTTGCCAAGCTTCTAAGAAATAACGAGTTTCCAAAATAAAGCAAATATTTTTTCACCCAATCTTGATGATACTTGGTGGTAATGATCAGTACACAGTACCCACTTGGCTCACCAAATTTTGTTCTTCTACGTTGAAAAGTTCGTCTACAATAGCCGTTTTTATATTTAGGTTTCACTCTGTTCTCTCATATATAGATAGATGAATATGGAACTCTAAATCCAACATGTTTGTAGTAGCTCTTTGAAACTTGAAAAAGTAAAGGAGTTCTGAGTTTTGTATCTATGCCTTGTTTCCTCTTCAAGTAGCCCTAGGCGCAGACTGTGGAAAAGCACTTTCATTGAGAGGGGTTGCCAAGCTTCTAAGAAATAACGAGTTTCCGAAGTACCAGCAAATATTTTTTCACCCAATCTTGATGATACTTGTTGCTAATGATCAGTACACAAATGCCACTTGGCTCACCAAATTTTGTTCTTCTAGGTTGAAGCGTTCGTCTACAGTAGCTGCTTTTATATTTAGGTTTCCCTCTGTTTTCTCCCCTATAGATAGATGAATTTGGAACTCTAAATCCAACATGGTTTGTAGTAGCTCTTTGAAACTTGACAAAATAAAGGAGTTCTCAGTTTTGTCTCTATGGATTGTTTCCTCTTCAATTAGCACTAGGCACCCACTGTGGAAAAGCAATTTATTGAGAGGGGTTGCCAACCTTCTAAGAAATAACGAGTTTCTGAAATACCAGCAAATATTTTTTCACCCAATCTTGATGATACTTGTTGCTAATGATCAGTACACAAATCCCACTTGGCTCACCAAATTGTGTTCTGCTAGGTTGAAGCGTTCGCCTACAGTAGCAGTTTTTATATTTAGGTTTCCCTCTGTTCTCTCCTATATAGATATATGAATTTGGAACTCTAAATCCAACATGGTTTGTAGTAGCTCTTTGAAACTTGACAAAATAAAGGAGTTCTCAGTTTTGTCTCTATGGCTTGTTTCCTCTTCAAGTAGCCCTAGGCACAGACTGTGGAAAAGCACTTTCATTGAGAGAGTTTGCCAAGCTTCTAAGAAATTACAAGTTTCCGAAATACCAGCAAATATTTTTTCACCCAATCTTGATGATACTTGGTGGTAACGATCAGTACACAAATCCCAATTGGCTCACCAAATTTTCTTCTTCTAGGTTGAAGCGTTCGTCTACAGTAGCAGTTTTTATATTTAGGTTTCTCTCTGTTCTCTCCTATATAGATAGATGAATTTGGAACTCTAAATTCAACATGTATTGTAGTAGCTCTTTGAAACTTGACAAAATAAAGGAGTTCTGAGTTTTGTCTCTATGGTTTGTTTCCTCTTCAAGAGGCCTAGGAACAGACTGTGGAAAAGAAATTTTATTGAGAAGGGTTTCCAAGCTTCTAAGAAATAACGAGTTTCCGAAATACCAGCAAATATTTTTTCACCCAATCTTGATGATACATGTTGCTAATGATCAGTACACAGATCCACTTGCCTCACCAAATTTTGTTCTTCTAGGTTGAAGCGTTCGTCTACAGTAGTCGTTTTTATACTTAGGTTTCACTCGGTTCTCTCATATATAGATAGATGAATTTGGAACTCTATATCCAACACAGTTTGTAGTAGCTCTTTGAAACTTGAAAAAATAAAAGGAGTTCTCAGTTTTGTCTCTATGGTTTGTTTCCTCTTCAAGTAGACCTAGGCACAGACAGTGGAAAAGCAATTTCATTGAGAGGGGTTGCCAAGCTTCTAAGAAATAACGAGTTTCTGAAATACCAGCAAATATTTTTTCACCCAATCTTGATGATACTTGGTGGTAATGATCAGTACACAGATCCCACTTGGCTCACCAAATTTTGTTCTTCTGGGTTGAAGCGTTCGTCTACAGTAGCAGTTTTTATATTTAGGTTTCTCTCTGTTCTCTCCTATATATATAGATGAATTTGGAACTCTAAATCCAACATGGATTGTAGTAGCACTTTGAAACTTGACAAAATAAAGGAGTTCTCAGTTTTGTCTCTATGGTTTGTTTCCTCTTCAAGTAGCCCTAGGCACAGACTGTGGAAGCACTTTCATTGAGATGGGTTGCCAAGCTTCTAAGAAATAACGTGTTTCCAAAATACCAGCAAATATTTTTTCACCCAATCTTGATGATACTTGGTGGTAATGATCAGTACACAGATCCCACTTGGCTCACCAAATTTTCTTCTTCTGGGTTGAAGCGTTCGTCTACAGTAGCAGTTTTTATATTTAGGTTTCACTCTGTTCTCTCATATATAGATAGATGAATTTGGAACTCTAAATCCAACATGGTTTGTAGTAGCTCTTTGAAACTTGACAAAATAAAGAGTTCTGAGTTTTGTTTCTATGGTTTGTTTCCTCTTCATGTAGCCCTAGGCACAGACTGTGGAAAACCACTTTCATTGAGAGGGGTTGCCAAGCTTCTAAGAAATAACGAGTTTCCGAAATAAAGCAAATATTTTTTCACCCAATCTTGATGATACTTTGTGGTAATGATCAGTACACAGTACCCACTTGGCTCATCAAATTTTGTTCTTCTACGTTGAAGCGTTCTTCTACAATAGCAGTTTTTATATTTAGGTTTCCCTCTGTTTTCTCCTCTATAGATAGATGAATTTGGAATTCTAAATCCAACATGGTTTGTAGTAGCTCTTTGAAACTTGACAAAATAAAGGAGTTCTCAGTTTTGTCTCTATGGATTGTTTCCTCTTCAATTAGCACTAGGCACCCACTGTGGTAAAGCAATTTATTGAGAGGGGTTGCCAACCTTCTAAGAAATAACGAGTTTCTGAAATACCAGCAAATATTTTTTCACCCAATATTGATGATACTTGTTGCTAATGATCAGTACACAAATCCCACTTGGCTCACCAAATTGTGTTCTGCTAGGTTGAAGCGTTCGCCTACAGTAGCATTTTTTATATTTAGGTTTCTCTCTGTTCTCTCCTATATAGATAGATGAATTTGGAACTCTAAATCCAACATGGATTGCAGTAGCTCTTTGAAACTTGACAAAATAAAGGAGTTCTGAGTTTTGTCTCTATGGTTTGTTTCCTCTTCAAGAGGCCTAGGCACAGACTGTGGAAAAGAACTTTAATTGAGAAGGGTTGCCAAGCTTCTAAGAAATAACGAGTTTCTGAAATACCAGCAAATATTTTTTCACCCAATCTTGATGATACATGTTGCTAATGATCAGTACACAGATCCCACTTGGCTCACCAAATTCTGTTCTTCTAGGTTGAAGCGTTCGTCTACAGTAGCAGTTTTTATATTTAGGTTTCCCTCTGTTCTCTCAAATATAGATAGATGAATTTGGAACACTAAATCCAACATGGTTTGTAGTAGCTCTTTGAAACTTGACAAAATAAAGGAGTTCTGAGATTTTTCTCTATGGTTTGTTTCCTCTTCAATTAGCCCTAGGCACAGACTGTGGAAAACCACTTTCATTGAGAGGTGTTGCCAAGCTTCTAAGAAATAACGAGTTTCCGAAATACCAACAAATATTTTTTCACCCAATCTTGATGATACTTGGTGGTAATGATCAGTACACAGATCCCACTTGGCTCACCAAATTTTGTTCTTCTAGGTTGAAGCGTTCGTCTACAGTAGTCGTTTTTATACTTAGGTTTCACTCTGTTCTCTCATATATAGAGAAATGAATTTGGAACTCTAAATCCAACATGGTTTGTAGTAGCTCTTTCAAACTTGACAAAATAAAGGAGTTCTGAGTTTTGTCTCTATGGTTTGTTTCCTCTTCAAGTAGCCCTAGGCGCAGACTCTGGAAAAGCACTTTCATTGAGAGGTGTTGCCAAGCTCCTAAGAAATAACGAGTTTCCGAAGTACCAGCAAATATTTTGTCACCCAATCTTGATGATGCTGGTTGCTAATGATCAGTACACAAATCCCACTTGGCTCACCAAATTGTGTTCTTGTAGGTTGAAGCGTTCGCCTACAGTAGAAGTTTTTATATTTAGGTTTCCCTACGTTCTCTCCTATATAGATATATGAATTTGGAACTCTAAATCCAAAATGGTTTGTAGTAGCTCTTTGAAACTTGACAAAATAAAGGAGTTCTCAGTTTTGTCTCTATGGTTTGTTTCCTCTTCAAGTAGCCCTAGGCACAGACTGTGGAAAAGCACTTTCATTGAGAGAGTTTGCCAAGCTTCTAAGAAATTACAAGTTTCCGAAATACCAGCAAATATTTTTTCACCCAATCTTGATGATACTTGGTGGTAATGATCAGTACACAGATCCAACTTGGCTCATCAAATTTTGTTCTTCTAGGTTGAAGCGTTCGTCTACAGTAGCAGTTTTTATATTTAGGTTTCTCTCTGTTCTCTCCTATATAGATAGATGAATTTGGAACTCTAAATCCAACATGGATGTAGTAGCTCTTTGAAACTTGACAAAATAAAGGAGTTCTCAGTTTTGTCTCTATGGTTTGTTTCCTCTTCAAGTAGCCCTAGGCACAGACTGTGGAAAAGCACTTTCATGAGAGGGGTTGCCAAGTTTCTAAGAAATAACGAGTTTCCGAAATACCAGCAAATATTTTTTCACCCAATCTTGATGATACTTGGTGGGAATGATCAGTACACAGATCCCACTTGGTACACCAAATTTTGTTCTTCTAGGTTGAAGCGTTCGTCTACAGTAGCAGTTTTTGTATTTAGGTTTCACTCTGTTCTCTCATATATAGATAGATGAATTTGGAACTCTAACTCCAACATGGTTTGTAGTAGCTCTTTGAAACTCGACAAAATAAAGAGTTCTGAGTTTTGTTTCTATGGTTTGTTTCCTCTTCAAGTAGCCCTAGGCACAGACTGTGGAAAACCACTTTCATTCAGTGGGGTTGCCAAGCTTCTAAAAAATAACGAGTTTCCGAAATATCAGCAAATATTTTTTCACCCAATCTTGATGATACTTGGTGGTAATGATCAGTACACAGTACCCACTTGGCTCACCAAATTTTATTCTTCTAGGTTGAAGCGTTCGTCTACAGTAGCCGTTTTTATATTTAGGTTTCACTCTGTTCTCTCATATATAGGTAGATGAATTTGGAACTCTAAATACAACATGGTTTGTAGTAGCTCTTTGAAACTTGACAAAATAAAGGAGTTCTGAGTTTTGTCTCTATGGTTGTTTCCTCTTCAAGTAGCCCTAGGCGCAGACTGTGGAAAAGCACTTTCATTGAGAGGGGTTGCCAAGCTTCTAAGAAATAACGAGATTCCGAAGTACCAGCAAATATTTTTTCACCCAATCTTGATGATACTTGTTGCTAATGATCAGTACACAAATCCCACTTGGCTCACCAAATTTTGTTCTTCTAGGTTGAAGCGTTCGTCTACAGTAGCAGTTTTTATATTTAGGTTTCCCTCTGTTCTCTCATATATAGTTAGATGAATTTGGAACTCTAAATCCAACATGGTTTGTAGTAGCTCTTTGAAACTTGACAATATAAAGGAGTTCTGAGATTTGTCTCTATGGTTTGTTTCCTCTTAAAGTAGCCCTAGGCACAGACTGTGGAAAACCACTTTCATTGAGAGGGGTTGCCAAGCTTCTAAGAAATAACGAGTTTCCGAAATACCAGCAAATATTTTTTCACCCAATCTTGATGATACTTGGTGGTAATGATCAGTACACAGATCCCACTTGGCTCACCAAATTTTGTTCTCTAGGTTGAAGCGTTCGTCCTACAGTAGCCGTTTTTATATTTAGGTTTCACTCTGTTCTCTCATATATAGATAGATGAATTTGGAACTCTAAATCCAGCATGGTTTGTAGTAGCTCTTTCAAACTTGACAAAATAAAGGAGTTCTGAGTTTTGTCTCTATGGTTGTTTCCTCTTCAAGTAGCCCTAGGCGCAGACTGTGGAAAAGCACTTTCATTGAAAGGGGTTGCCAAGCTTCTAAGAAATAACGAGTTTCCGAAGTACCAGCAAATATTTTTTCACCCAATCTTGATGATACTTGTTGCTAATGATCAGTACACAAATCCCACTTGGCTCACCAAATTTTGTTCTTCTAGCTTGAAGCGTTCGTCTACAGTAGCAGTTTTTATATTTAGGATTCCCTCTGTTCTCTCCTGTATAGATAGATGAATTTGGAACTCTAAATCCAACATGGTTTGTAGTAGCTCTTTGAAACTTGACAAAATAAAGGAGTTCTCAGTTTTGTCTCTATGGATTGTTTCCTCTTCAATTAGCACTAGGCACACACTGTGGAAAAGCACTTTCATTGAGATGGCTTGCCAAGCTTCTAAGAAATAACGAGTTTCTGAAATACCAGCAAATATTTTTTCACCCAATCTTGATGATACTTGTTGCTAATGATCAGTACACAAATCCCACTTGGCTCACCAATTTGTGTTCTGCTAGGTTGAAGCGTTCGCCTACAGTAGCAGTTTTTTATATTTAGGTTTCCCTCTGTTCTCTCCTATATAGATATATGAATTTGGAACTCTAAATCCAACATGGTTTGTAGTAGCTCTTTGAAACTAGACAAAATAAAGGAGTTCTCAGTTTTGTTTCTTTGGTTTGTTTCCTCTTCAAGTAGCCCTAGGCACAGACTGTGGAAAAGCACTTTCATTGAGATAGTTAGCCAAGCTTCTAAGAAATTACAAGTTTCCGAAATACCAGCAAATATTTTTTTACCCAATCTTGATGATACTTGGTGGTAATGATCAGTACACAAATCCCAATTGGCTCACCAAATTTTGTTCTTCTAGGTTGAAGCGTTCGTCTACAGTAGCAGTTTTTATATTTAGGTTTCTCTCTGTTCTCTCCTATATAGATAGATGATTTTGGAACTCTAAATCCAACATGGATTGCAGTAGCTCTTTGAAACTTGACAAAATAAAGGAGTTCTCAGTTTTGTCTCTATGGTTTGGTTCCTCTTCAAGTATCCCTAGGCACAGACTGTGGAAAAGCACTTTCATTGAGAGGGGTTGCCAAGCTCTAAGAAATAACGAGTTTCCAAAATACCAGCAAATATTTTTTCAGCCCAATCTTGATGATACTTGGTGGTAATGATCAGTACACAGATCCCACTTGGCTCACCAAATTTTGTTCTTCTAGTTTGAAGCGTTCGTCTACAGTAGCAGTTTTTATATTTAGGTTTCACTCTGTTCTCTCATATATAGATAGATGAATTTGGAACTCTAAATCCAACATGGTTTGTAGTAGCTCTTTGAAACTTGACAAAATAAAGGAGTTCTCAGTTTTGTCTCTATGGTTTGTTTCCTCTTCAAGTAGCCCTAGGCACAGACTGTGGAAAACCACTTTCATTGAGCGTGTTGCCAAGCTTCTAAGAAATAACGAGTTTCCGAAATACCAGCAAATATTTTTTCACCCAATCTTGATGATACTTGGTGGTAATGATCAGTACACAGATCCCACTTGGGTCACCAAATTTTGTTCTTCTAGGTTGAAGCGTTCGTCTACAGTAGCAGTTTTTATATTTAGGTTTCACTCTGTTCTCTCATATATAGATAGATGAATTTGGAACTCTAAATCCAACATGGTTTGTAGTAGCTCTTTGAAACTTGACAAAATAAAGGAGTTCTGAGTTTTTGTCTCTATGGTTGTTTCCTCTTCAAGTAGCCCTAGGCGCAGACTGTGGAAAAGCACTTTCATTGAGAGGGGTTGCCAAGCATCTAAGAAATAACGAGTTTCCGAAGTACCAGCAAATATTTTTTCACCCAATCTTGATGATACTTGTTGCTAATGATCAGTACACAAATCCCACTTGGCTCACCAAATTTTGTTCTTCTAGCTTGAAGCGTTCGTCTACAGTAGCAGTTTTTATATTTAGGATTCCCTCTGTTCTCTCCTGTATAGATAGATGAATTTGGAACTCTAAATCCAACATGGTTTGTAGTAGCTCTTTGAAACTTGACAAAAATAAAGGAGTTCTCAGTTTTGTCTCTATGGATTGTTTCCTCTTCAATTAGCACTAGGCACACACTGTGGAAAAGCACTTTCATTGAGATGGCTTGCCAAGCTTCTAAGAAATAACGAGTTTCTGAAATACCAGCAAATATTTTTTCACCCAATCTTGATGATACTTGTTGCTAATGATCAGTACACAAATCCCACTTGGCTCACCAATTTGTGTTCTGCTAGGTTGAAGCCGTTCGCCTACAGTAGCAGTTTTTATATTTAGGTTTCCCTCTGTTCTCTCCTATATAGATATATGAATTTGGAACTCTAAATCCAACATGGTTTGTAGTAGCTCTTTGAAACTTGACAAAATGAAGGAGTTCTCAGTTTTGTCTCTTTGGTTTGTTTCCTCTTCAAGTAGCCCTAGGCACAGACTGTGGAAAAGCACTTTCATTGAGAGAGTTAGCCAAGCTTCTAAGAAATTACAAGTTTCCGAAATACCAGCAAATATTTTTTCACCCAATCTTGATGATACTTGGTGGTAATGATCAGTACACAAATCCCAATTGGCTCACCAAATTTTGTTCTTCTAGGTTGAAGCGTTGTCTACAGTAGCAGTTTTATATTTAGGTTTCTCTCTGTTCTCTCCTATATAGATAGATGAATTTGGAACTCTAAATCCAACATGGATTGCAGTAGCTCTTTGAAACTTGACAAAATAAAGGAGTTCTCAGTTTTGTCTCTATGGTTTGTTTCCTCTTCAAGTATCCCTAGACACAGACTGTGGAAAAGCACTTTCATTGAGAGTGGTTGCCATGCTTCTAAGAAATAACGAGTTTCCAAAATACCAGCAAATATTTTTTCCCCCAATCTTGATGATACTTGGTGGTTATGATCAGTACACAGATCCCACTTGGCTCACCAAATTTTGTTCTTCTAGGTTGAAGCGTTCGTCTACAGTAGCAGTTTTTATATTTAGGTTTCACTCTGTTCTCTCATATATAGATAGATGAATTTGGAACTCTAAATCCAACATGGTTGTAGTAGCTCTTTGAAACTTCACAAAATAAAGGAGTTCTGAGATTTGTCTCAATGGTTTGTTTCCTCTTCAAGTATCTCTAGACACAGACTGTGGAAAACCACTTTCATTGAGAGGTGTTGCCAAGCTTCTAAGAAATAACGAGTTTCCGAAATACCAGCAAATATTTTTTCACCCAATCTTGATGATACTTGGTGATAATGATCAGTACACAGATCCCTCTTGGCTCACGGAATTTTGTTCTTCTAGGTTTAAGCGTTAGTCTACAGTAGTCGTTTTTATATTTAGGTTTCACTCTGTACTCTCATATATAGATAGATGAATTTGGACTCTAAATCCAACATGGTTTGTAGTAGCTCTTTGAAACTTGACAAAATAAAGGAATTCTGAGTTTTGTCTCTATGGTTTGTTTCCTCTTCAAGTAGCCCTAGGCGCAGACTCTGGAAAAGCACTTTCATTGAGAGGGGTTGCCAAGCTTCTAAGAAATAACGAGTTTCCGAATTACCAGCAAATATTTTTTCACCCAATCTTGATGATACTGGTTGCTAATGATCTGTACACAAATCCCACTTGGCTCACCAAATTGTGTTCTTCTAGGTTTAAGCGTTCGTCTATAGTAGCAGTTTTTATATTTAGGTTTCTCTCTGTTCTCTCCTATATAGATAGATGAATTTGGAACTGTAAATCCAACATGGATTGTAGTAGCTCTTTGAAACTTGACAAAATAAAGGAGTTCTCAGTTTTGTCTCTATGGTTTGTTTCCTCTTCAAATAGCCCTAAGCACAGACTGTGGAAAAGCACTTTCATTGAGATGGGTTGCCAAGCTTCTAAGAAATAACGAGTTTCCGAAATACCAGCAAATATTTTTTCACCCAATCTTGATGATACTTGGTGGGAAAGATCAGTAAACAGTTCCCACTTGGTTCACCAAATTTTGTTCTTCTAGGTTGAAGCGTTCGTCTACAGTAGCAGTTTTTATATTTAGGTTTCACTCTGTTCTCTCATATATAGATAGATGAATTTGGAACTCTAAATCCAACATGGTTTGTAGTAGCTCTTTGAATCTTGACAAAATAAAGGAGTTCTGAGATTTGTCTCTATGGCTTGTTTCCTCTTCAAGTAGCCCTAGGCACAGACTGTGGAAAACCACTTTCATTGAGCGGTGTTGCCAAGCTTCTAAGAAATAACGAGTTTCCGAATTACCAGCAAATATTTTTTCACATAATCTTGATGATACTTGGTGGTAATGATCAGTACACAGATCCCACTTGGCTCACCAAATTTTGTTCTTCTAGGTTGAAGCGTTCGTCTACAGTAGTCGTTTTTATAGTTAGGTTTCACTCTGTTCTCTCATATATAGATAGATGAATTTGGAACTCTAAATCCAACATGGTTTTAGTAGCTCTTTGAAACTTGACAAAATAAAGGAGTTCTGAGTTTTGTCTTTATGGTTTGTTTCCTCTTCAAGTAGCCCTAGGCGCAGACTCTGGAAAAGCACTTTCATTGAGAGGGGTTGCCAAGCTTCTAAGAAATAACGAGTTTCCGAAGTACCAGCAAATATTTTGTTACCCAATCTTGATGATACTGGTTGCTAATGATCAGTACACAAATCCCACTTGGCTCACCAAATTGTGTTTTTCTAGGTTGAAGCGTTCGCCTACAGTAGAAGTTTTTATATTTAGGTTTCCCTCTGTTCTCTCCTATATAGATATATGAATTTGGAACTCTAAATCCAAAATGGTTTGTAGTAGCTCTTTGAAACTTGACAAAATAAAGGAGTTCTCAGTTTTGTCTCTATGGTTTGTTTCCTCTTCAAGTAGCCCTAGGCACAGACTGTGGAAAAGCACTTTCATTGAGAGAGTTTGCCAGGCTTCTAAGAAATTACAAGTTTCCGAAATACCAGCAAATATTTTTTCACCCAATCATGATGATACTTGGTGGTAATGATGAGTACACAGATCCCACTTTGCTCACCAAATTTTGTTCTTCTAGGTTGAAGCGTTCGTCTACAGTAGCAGTTTTTATATTTAGGTTTCTCTCTGTTCTCTCCTATATAGATAGATGAATTTGGAACTCTAAATCCAACATGGATTGTAGTAGCTCTTTGAAACTTGACAAAATAAAGGAGTTCTCAGTTTTGTCTCTATGGTTTGTTTCCTCTTCAAGTAGCCCTAGGCACAGACTGTGGAAAAGCACTTTCATGAGAGGGGTTGCCAAGCTTCTAAGAAATAACGAGTTTCCGAAATACCAGCAAATATTTTTTCACCCAATCTTGATGATACTTGGTGGGAATGATCAGTACACAGATCCCACTTGGTACACGAAATTTTGTTCTTCTAGGTTGAAGCGTTCGTCTACAGTAGCAGTTTTTGTATTTAGGTTTCACTCTGTTCTCTCATATATAGATAGATGAATTTGGAACTCTAAATCCAACATGGTTTGTAGTAGCTCTTTGAATCTTGACAAAATAAAGGAGTTCTGAGATTTGTCTCTATGGCTTGTTTCCTCTTCAAGTAGCCCTAGGCACAGACTGTGGAAAACCACTTTCATTGAGCGGTGTTGCCAAGCTTCTAAGAAATAACGAGTTTCCGAAATACCAGCAAATATTTTTTCACATAATCTTGATGATACTTGGTGGTAATGATCAGTACACAGATCCCACTTGGCTCACCAAATTTTGTTCTTCTAGGTTGAAGCGTTCGTCTACAGTAGTCGTTTTTATAGTTAGGTTTCACTCTGTTCTCTCATATATAGATAGATGAATTTGGAACTCTAAATCCAACATGGTTTGTAGTAGCTCTTTGAAACTTGACAAAATAAATGAGTTCTGAGTTTTACTTTATGGTTTGTTTCCTCTTCAAGTAGCCCTAGGCGCAGACTCTGGAAAAGCACTTTCATTGAGAGGGGTTGCCAAGCTTCTAAGAAATAACGAGTTTCCGAAGTACCAGCAAATATTTTTGTTACCCAATCTTGATGATACTGGTTGCTAATGATCAGTACACAAATCCCACTTGGCTCACCAAATTGTGTTTTTCTAGGTTGAAGCGTTCGCCTACAGTAGAAGTTTTTATATTTAGGTTTCCCTCTGTTCTCTCCTATATAGATATATGAATTTGGAACTCTAAATCCAAAATGGTTTGTAGTAGCTCTTTGAAACTTGACAAAATAAAGGAGTTCTCAGTTTTGTCTCTATGGTTTGTTTCCTCTTCAAGTAGCCCTAGGCACAGACTGTGGAAAAGCACTTTCATTGAGAGAGTTTGCCAGGCTTCTAAGAAATTACAAGTTTCCGAAATACCAGCAAATATTTTTTCACCCAATCATGATGATACTTGGTGGTAATGATGAGTACACAGATCCCACTTTGCTCACCAAATTTTGTTCTTCTAGGTTGAAGCGTTCGTCTACAGTAGCAGTTTTTATATTTAGGTTTCTCTCTGTTCTCTCCTATATAGATAGATGAATTTTGGAACTCTAAATCCAACATGGATTGTAGTAGCTCTTTGAAACTTGACAAAATAAAGGAGTTCTCAGTTTTGTCTCTATGGTTTGTTTCCTCTTCAAGTAGCCCTAGGCACAGACTGTGGAAAAGCACTTTCATGAGAGGGGTTGCCAAGCTTCTAAGAAATAACGGGATTCCGAAGTACCAGCAAATATTTTTTCACCCAATCTTGATGATACTTGTTGCTAATGATCAGTACACAAATCCCACTTGGCTCACCAAATTTTGTTCTTCTAGCTTGAAGCGTTCGTCTACAGTAACAGTTTTTATATTTAGGTTTCCCTCTGTTCTCTCATATATAGATAGATGAATTTGGAACTCTAAATCCAACATGGTTTGTAGTAGCTCTTTGAAACTTGACAAAATAAAGGAGTACTGAGATTTGTCTCTATGGTTTGTTTCCTCTTCAAGTAGCCTAGCACAGACTGTGGAAAACCACTTTCATTGAGAGGGGTTGCCAAGCTTCTAAGAAATAACGAGTTTCCGAAATACCAGCAAATATTTTTTCACCCAATCTTTATGATACTTGGTGGTAATGATCAATACAGAGATCCCACTTGGCTCACCAAATTTCGTTCTTCTAGGTTGAAGCGTTCGTCTACAGTAGCAGTTTTTGTAATTAGGATTCCCTCTGTTCTCTCCTGTGTAGATAGATGAATTTGGAACTCTAAATCCAACATGGTTTGTAGTAGCTCTTTGAAACTTGACAAAATAAAGGAGTTCTCAGTTTTGTCTCTATGGATTGTTTCCTCTTCAATTAGCACTAGGCACACACTGTTGAAAAGCACTTTCATTGAGATGGCTTGCCAAGCTTCTAAGAAATAACGAGTTTCTGAAATACCAGCAAATATTTTTTCACCCAATCTTGATGATACTTGTTGCTAATGATCAGTACACAAATCCCACTTGGCTCACCAATTTGTGTTCTGCTAGGTTGAAGCGTTCGCCTACAGTAGCACTTTTTATATTTAGGTTTCCCTCTGTTCTCTCCTATATAGATATATGAATTTGGAACTCTAAATCCAACATGGTTTGTAGTAGCTCTTTGAAACTTGACAAAATAAAGGAGTTCTCAGTTTTGTCTCTTTGGTTTGTTTCCTCTTCAAGTAGCCCTAGGCAGAGACTGTGGAAAATCACTTTCATTGAGAGAGTTAGCCAAGCTTCTAAGAAATTACAAGTTTCCGAAATACCAGCAAATATTTTTTCACCCAATCTTGATGATACTTGGTGGTAATGATCAGTTCACAAATCCCAATTGGCTCACCAAAATTGTTCCTCTAGGTTGAAGCGTTCGTCTACAGTAGCAGTTTTTATATTTAGTTTTCACTCTGTTCTCTCATATATAGATAGATGAATTTGGAACTCTAAATCCAACATGGTTTGTAGTAGCTCTTTGAAACTTGACAAAATAAAGGAGTTCTGAGTTTTGTCTCCATGGTTTGTTTCCTCTTCAAGAGGCCTAGGCAAAAACTGTGGAAAGAACTTTAATTGAGAAGGGTTGCCAAGCTTCTAAAAAATAACGAGTTTCCGAAATACCAGCAAATATTTTTTCACCCAATCTTGATGATACATGTTGCTAATGATCAGTACACAGATCCCACTTTGCTCACCAAATTTTCTTCTTCTAAGTTGAAGCGTTCGTCTACAGTAGCAGTTTTTATATTTAGGTTTCACTCTGTTCTCTCATATATAGATAGATGAATTTGGAACTCTAAATCCAACATAGTTGTAGTAGCTCTTTGATACTTCACAAAATAAAGGAGTTCTGAGATTTGTCTCTATGGTTTGTTTCCTCTTCAAGTAGCCCTAGGCACAGACTGTTGAAAACCACATTCATTGAGAGGTGTTGCCAAGCTTCTAAGAAATAACGAGTTTCTGAAATACCAGCAAATATTTTTTCACCCAATCTTGATGATACTTGGTGGTAATGATCAGTACACAGATCGCACTTGGCTCACCAAATTTTGTTCTTCTAGGTTGAAGCGTTAGTCTACAGTAGTCGTTTTTATATTTAGGTTTCACTCTGTTCTCTCAAATATAGATAGATGAATTTGGACTCTAAATCCAACATGGTTTGTAGTAGCTCTTTGAAACTTGACAAAATAAAGGAGTTCTGAGTTTTGTCTCTATGGTTTGTTTCCTCTTCAAGTAGCCCTAGGCGCAGACTCTGGAAAAGCACTTTCATTGAGAGGGGTTGCCAAGCTTCTAAGAAATAACGAGTTTCCGAAGTACCAGCAAATATTTTTTCACCCAATCTTGATGATACTGGTTGCTAATGATCTGTACAAAAATCCCACTTGGCTCACCAAATTGTGTTCTTCTAGGTTGAAGCGTTCGTCTACAGTAGCAGTTTTTATATTTAGGTTTCTCTCTGTTCTCTCCTATATAGATAGATGAATTTGGAACTCTAAATCCAACATGGATTGTAGTAGCTCTTTGAAACTTGACAAAATAAAGGAGTTCTCAGTTTTGTCTCTATGGTTTGTTTCCTCTTCAAGTAGCCCTAGGCACAGACTGTGGAAGCACTTTCATTGAGATGGGTTGCCAAGCTTCTAAGAAATAACGAGTTTCCGAAGTACCAGCAAATATTTTTTCACCCAATCTTGATGATACTTGTTGCTAATGATCAGAACACAAATCCCACTTGGCTCACCAAATTTTGTTCTTCTAGGTTGAAGCGTTCGTCTACAGTAGCAGTTTTTATATTTAGGTTTCCCTCTGTTCTCTCCTGTATAGATAGATGAATTTGGAACTCTAAATCCAACATGGTTTGTAGTACCTCTTTGAAACTTGACAAAATAAAGGAGTTCTCAGTTTTGTCTCTATGGTTTGTTTCCTCTTCAAGTAGCCCTAGGCGCAGACTCTGGAAAAGCACTTTCATTGAGAGGGTTTGCCAAGCTTCTAGGAAATAACGAGTTTCCAAAATACCAGCAAATATTTTTTCACCCAATCTTGATGATACTGGTTGCTAATGATCAGTACACAAATCCAACTTGGCTCACCAAATTGTGTTCTTGTAGGTTGAAGCGTTCATCTACAGTAGCAGTTTTTATATTTAGGTTTCACTCTGTTCTCTCATATATAGATAGATGAAGTTGGAACTCTAAATCCAACATGGTTTGTAGTAGCTCTTTGAAACTTGACAAAATAAAGGAGTCCTGAGTTTTGTCTCTATGGTTTGTTTCCTCTTAAAGAGGCCTAGGCACAGACTGTGGAAAAGCACTTTAATTGAAGGGGTTGCCAAGCTTCTAAGAAATAACGAATTTCCGAAATACCAGCAAATATTTTTTCACCCAATCTGATGATCCATGTTGCTAATGATCATTACACAGATCCCACTTGGCTCACCAAATTTTGTTCTTCTAGGTTGAAGCGTTCGTCTACAGTAGCAGTTTTTATATTTAGGTTTCTCTCTGTTCTCTCCTATATAGATAGATGAATTTGGAACACTAAATCCAACATGGATTGCAGTAGCTCTTTGAAACTTGACAAAAATAACGGAGTTCTCAGTTTTGTCTCTATGGTTTGTTTCCTCTTCAAGTATCCCTAGGCACAGACTGTGGAAAAGCACTTTCATTGAGAGGGGTTGCCAAGCTTCTAAAAAATAACGAGTTTCCAAAACACCAGCAAATATTTTTTCACCCAATCTTGATGATACTTCGTGGTAATGATCAGTACACAGATCCCACTTGGCTCACCAAATTTTGTTCTTCTAGGTTGAAGCGTTCGTCTACAGTAGCAGTTTTTATATTTAGGTTTCACTCTGTTCTCTCATATATAGATAGATGAATTTGGAACTCTAAATCCAACATGGTTTGTAGTAGCTCCTTGAAACTCGACAAAATAAAGGAGTTCTGAGTTTTGTCTGTATGGTTTGTTTCCTCCTCAAGAGGCCTAGGCAAAGACTGTGGAAAAGAACTTTAATTGAGAAGGGTTGCCAAGCTTCTAAGAAATAACGAGTTTCCGAAATACCAGCAAATATTTTTTCACCCAATCTTGATGATACATGTTGCTAATGATCAGTACACAGATCCCACTTGGCTCACCAAATTTTGTTCTTCTGGGTTGAAGCGTTCGTCTACAGTAGCAGTTTTTATATTTAGGTTTCACTCTGTTCTCTCATATATAGATAGATGAATTTGGAACTCTAAATCCAACATGGTTGTAGTAGCTCTTTGAAACTTGACAAAATAAAGGAGTTCTCAGTTTTGTCTCTATGGTTTGTTTAATCTTCAAGTATCCCTAGGCACAGACTGTGGAAAAGCACTTTCATTGAGAGGGGTTGCCAAGCTTCTAAGAAATAACGAGTTTCCGAAATACCAGCAAATATTTTTTCACCCAATCTTGATGATACTTGGTGGTAATGATCAGTACATAGATCCCACTTAGCTCACCAAATTTTGTTCTCCTAGTTTGAAGCGTTCGTCTACAGTAGCAGTTTTTATATTTAGGTTTCTCTCTGTTCTCTCCTATATAGATAGATGAATTTGGAACTCTAAATCCAACATGGATTGTAGTAGCTCTTTGAAACTTGACAAAATAAAGGAGTTCTCAGTTTTGTCTCTATGGTTTGTTTCCTCTTCAAGTAGCCCTAGGCACAGACTGTGGAAGCACTTTCATTGAGATGGGTTGCCAAGCTTCTAAGAAATAACGTGTTTCCAAAATACCAGCAAATATTTCTTCACCCAATCTTGATGATACTTGGTGGAAATGATCAGTACACAAATCCCACTTGGCTCACCAAATTTTGTTCTTCTAGGTTGAAGCGTTCGTCTACAGTAGCAGTTTTTATATTTAGGTTTCTCTCTGTTCTCTCCTATATAGATAGATGAATTTGGAACTTTAAATCCAACATGGATTGTAGTAGCTCTTTGAAACTTGACAAAATAAAGGAGTTTTCAGTTTTGTCTCTATGGTTTGTTTCCTCTTCAAGTAGCCCTAGGCACACACTGTGGAAAAGCACTTTCACTGAGAGGGGTTGCCAAGCTTATAAGAAATAAAGAGTTTCCGAAATACCAGCAAATATTTTTTCACCCAATCTTGATGATACTTGGAGGGAATGATCAGTACACAGTTCCCACTTGGCTCACCAAATTTTGTTCTTCTAGGTTGAAGCGTTCATCTACAGTAGCAGTTTTTATATTTAGGTTTCACTCTGTTCTCTCATATATAGATAGATGAATTTGGAACTCTAAATCCAACATGGTTGGTAGTAGCTCTTTGAAACTTGACAAAATAAAGGAGTTCTGAGTTTTGTCTCTATTGTTTGTTTCCTCTTCAATAGCCCTAGGCGCAGACCCTGGAAAAGCAATTTCATTGAGAGGGGTTGCCAAGCTTCTAAGAAATAACGAGTTTCCGAAGTACCAGCAAATATTTTTTCACCCAATCTTGATGATACTGGTTGCTAATGATCTGTACAAAAATCCCACTTGGCTCACCAAATTGTGTTCTTCTAGGTTGAAGCGTTCGTCTACAGTAGCAGTTTTTATATTTAGTTTTCCCTCTGTTCTCTCATATATAGATAGATGAATTTGGAACTCTAAATCCAACATGGTTTGTAGTAGCTCTTTGAAACTTGACAAAATAAAGGAGTTCTGAGTTTTGTCTCTATGGGTTGTTTCCTCTTCAAGTAGCCCTAGCGCAGACTCTGGAAAAGCACTTTCATTGAGAGGGGTTGCCAAGCTTCAAGGAAATAACGAGTTTCCAAAATACCAGCAAATATTTTTTCACCCAATCTTGATGATACTGGTTGCTAATGATCAGTACACAAATCCCACTTGGCTCACCAAATTGTGTTCTTGTAGGTTGAAGCGTTCATCTACAGTAGCAGTTTTTATATTTAGGTTTCACTCTGTTCGCTCATATATAGATAGATGAAGTTGGAACTCTAAATCCAACATGGTTTGTAGTAGCTCTTTGAAACTTGACAAAATAAAGGAGTCCTGAGTTTTGTCTCTATGGTTTGTTTCCTCTTCAAGAGTCCTAGGCACAGACTGTGGAAAAGCACTTTAATTGAAGGGGTTGCCAAGCTTCTAAGAAATAACGAGTTTCCGAAATACCAGCAAATATTTTTTCACCCAATCTTGATGATCCATGTTGCTAATGATCATTACACTGATCCCACTTGGCTCACCAAATTTTGTTCTTCTAGGTTGAAGCGTTCGTCTACAGTAGCAGTTTTTATATTTAGGTTTCACTCTGTTCTCTCATATATAGATAGATGAATTTGGAACTCTAAATCCAACATGGTTGTAGTAGCTCTTTGAAACTTGACAAAATAAAGGAGTTCTCAGTTTTGTCTCTATGGTTTGTTTCCTCTTCAAGTAGCCCTAGGCACAGACTGTGGAAAAGCACTTTCATTGAGAGGGGATGCCAAGCTTCTAAGAAATAACGAGTTTCCGAAATACCAGCAAATATTTTTTCACCCAATCTTGATGATACTTGGTGGTAATGATCAGTACATAGATCCCACTTAGCTCACCAAATTTTGTTCTCCTAGTTTGAAGCGTTCGTCTACAGTAGCAGTTTTTTATATTTAGGTTTCTCTCTGTTCTCTCCTATATAGATAGATGAATTTGGAACTCTAAATCCAACATGGATTGTAGTAGCTCTTTGAAACTTGACAAAATAAAGGAGTTCTCAGTTTTGTCTCTATGGTTTGTTTCCTCTTCAAGTAGCCCTAGGCACAGACTGTGGAAGCACTTTCATTGAGATGGGTTGCCAAGCTTCTAAGAAATAACGTGTTTCCAAAATACCAGCAAATATTTCTTCACCCAATCTTGATGATACTTGGTGGAAATGATCAGTACACAAATCCCACTTGGCTCACCAAATTTTGTTCTTCTAGGTTGAAGCGTTCGTCTACAGTAGCAGTTTTTATATTTAGGTTTCTCTCTGTTCTCTCTTTATAGATAGATGAATTTGGAACTTTAAATCCAACATGGATTGTAGTAGCTCTTTGAAACTTGACAAAATAAAGGAGTTTTCAGTTTTGTCTCTATGGTTTGTTTCCTCTTCAAGTAGCCCTAGGCACACACTGTGGAAAAGCACTTTCACTGAGAGGGGTTGCCAAGCTTCTAAGAAATAACGAGTTTCCGAAATACCAGCAAATATTTTTTCACCCAATCTTGATGATACTTGGAGGGAATGATCAGTACACAGTTCCCACTTGGCTCACCAAATTTTGTTCTTGTAGGTTGAAGCGTTTGTCTACAGTAGCAGTTTTTATATTTAGGTTTCACTCTGTTCTCTCATATATAGATAGATGAATTTGGAACTCTAAATCCAACATGGTTGGTAGTAGCTCTTTGAAAACTTGACAAAATAAAGGAGTTCTGAGTTTTGTCTCTATTGTTTGTTTCCTCTTCAATAGCCCTAGGCGCAGACCCTGGAAAAGCAATTTCATTGAGAGGTGTTGCCTAGCTTCTAAGAAATAACGAGTTTCCGAAGTACCAGCAAATATTTTTTCACCCAAACTTGATGATACTTGTTGCTAATGATCATTACACAAATCCCACATGGCTCACCAAATTTTGTTCTTCTAGGTTGAAGCGTTCGTCTACAGTAGCAGTTTTTATATTTAGTTTTCCCTCTGTTCTCTCATATATAGATAGATGAATTTGGAACTCTAAATCCAACATGGTTTGTAGTAGCTCTTTGAAACTTGACAAAATAAAGGAGTTCTGAGTTTTGTCTCTATGCTTTGTTTCGTATTCAAGTAGCCCTAGGCACAGACTGTGGAAAAGCACTTTCATTGAGAGGGGTTGCCAAGCTTCTAAGAAATAACGAGTTTCCGAAATACCAGCAAATATTTTTTCACCCAATCTTGATGATACTTGGTGGTAATGATCAGTACACAGATCCCACTGGGCTCACCAAATTTTTTTCTTCTAGTTTGAAGCGTTCGTCTACAGTAGCAGTTTTTATATTTAGGTTTCTCTCTGTTCTCTTCTATATAGATAGATGAATTTGGAACTCTAAATCCAACATGGATTGTAGTAGCTCTTTGAAACTTGACAAAATAAAGGAGTCTCAGTTTTGTCTCTATGGTTTGTTTCCTCTTCAAGTAGCCCTAGGCACACACTGTGGAAAAGCACTTTCATTGAGAGGGGTTGCCAAGCTTCTAAGAAATAACGAGTTTCCGAACTACCAGCAAATATTTTTTCACCCAATCTTGATGATACTTGGTGGGAATGATCAGTACACAGATCCCACTTGGCTCACCAAATTTTGTTCTTCTAGGTTGAAGCGTTCGTCTACAGTAGCAGTTTTTATATTTAGGTTTCACTCTGTTCTCTCATATATAGATAGATGAATTTGGAACTCTAAATCCAACATGGTTGGTAGTAGCTCTTTGAAACTTGAAAAATAAAGAGTTCTGAGTTTTGTTTCTATGGTTTGTTTCCTCTTCAAGTAGCCCTAGGCACAGACTGTGGAAAAGCACTTTGATTGAGAGTGGTTGAAAAGCTTCTAGGAAATAACGAGTTTCCGAAGTACCAGCAAATATTTTTTCACCCAATCTTGATGATACTGGTTGCTAATGATCAGTACACAAATCCCACTTGGCTCACCAAATTGTGTTCTTCTAGGTTGAAGCGTTCGTCTACAGTAGCAGTTTTTATATTTAGGTTTAGCTCTGATCTCTCCTATATAGATATATGAATTTGGAACTCTAAATCCAACATGGTTTGTAGTAGCTCCTTGAAACTTGACAAAATAAAGGAGTTCTCAGTTTTGTCTCTGTGGTTTGTTTCCTCTTCAAGTAGCCCTAGGCACAGCCTGTGGAAAGCACTTTCATTGAGAGAGTTTGCCAAGCTTCTAAGAAATTACAAGTTTCCGAAATACCAGCAAATATTTTTCACCCAATCTTGATGATACTGGTTGCTAATGATCAGTACACAAATCCCACTTGGCTCACCAAATTGTGTTCTTCTAGGTTGAAGCGTTCGTCTACAGTAGCAGTTTTTATATTTAGGTTTCTCTCTTTCTCTCCTATATAGATAGATGAATTTGGAACTCTAAAACCAACATGGATTGTAGTAGCTCTTTGAAACTTGACAAAATAAAGGAGTTCTCAGTTTTGTCTCTATGGTTTTTTTCTTCTTCAAGTAGCCCTAGGCACAGACTGTGGAAGCACTTTAATTGAGATGGGTTGCCAAACTTCTAAGAAATAACGAGTTTCCAAAATACCAGCAAATATTTTTTCATCCAATCTTGATGATACTTGGTGGTAATGATCAGTACACAGATCCCACTTGGCTCACCAAATTTTCTTCTTCTAGGTTGAAGCGTTCGTCTACAGTAGCATTTTTTATATTTAGGTTTCTCTCTGTTCTCTCCTATATAGATAGATGAATTTGGAACTTTAAATCCAACATGGATTGTAGTAGCTCTTTGAAACTTGACAAAATAAAGGAGTTCTCAGTTTTGTCTCTATGGTTTGTTTCCTCTTCAAGTAGCCCTAGGCACAGACTGTGGAAAGCTACTTTCATTGAGAGGTGTTGCCTAGCTTCTAAGAAATAACGAGTTTCCGAAGTACCAGCAAATATTTTTTCACCCAATCTTGAAGATACTGGTTGCTAATGATCAGTACACAAATCCCACTTGGCTCACCAAATTGTGTTCTTCTAGGTTGAAGCGTTCGCCTACAGTAGAAGTATTTATATTTAGGTTTCCCTCTCTTCTCTCCTATATAGATATGGGAATTTGGAACTCTAAATCCAACATGGTTTGTAGTAGCTCTTTGAAACTTGACAAAATAAAGGAGTTCTCAGTTTTGTCTCTACGGTTTGTTTCCTCTTCAAGTAGCCCTGGCACAGACTGTGGAAAAGCACTTTCATTGAGAGAGTTTGCCAAGCTTCTAAGAAATTACAAGTTTCCGAAATACCAGCAAATATTTTTTCACCCAATCTTGATGATACTTGGTGGTAATGATCAGTACACAAATCCCACATGGCTCACCAAATTTTGATCTTCTAGGTTGAATCGTTCGTCTACAGTAGCAGTTTTTATATTTAGGTTTCTCTCTGTTCTCTCCTATATAGATAGATGAATTTGGAACTCTAAATCCAACATGGTTTGTAGTAGCTCTTTGAAACTTGACAAAATAAAGAGTTCTGAGTTTTGTCTCTATGGTTTGTTTCCTCTTCAAGTAGCCCTAGGCACAGACTGTGGAAAACCACTTTCATTGAGAGGGGTTGCTAAGCTTCTAAGAAATAACGAGTTTCCGAAATAGCAGCAAATATTTTTTCACCCAATCTTGATGATACTTGGTGGTAATGATCAGTACACAGTACCCACTTGGCTCACCAAATTTTGTTCTTCTAGGTTGAAGCGTTCATCTACAGTAGCAGTTTTTATATTTAGGTTTCACTCTGTTCTCTCATATATAGATAGATGAATTTGGAACTCCAAATCCAACATGGTTTGTAGTAGCTCTTTGAAACTTGACAAAATAAAGGAGTTCTGAATTTTGTCTCTGTGGTTTGTTTCCTCTTCAAGTAGCCCTAGGCGCAGACTCTGGAAAAGCAATTTAATTGAGAGGGGTTGCCAAGCTTCTAAGAAATAACGAGTTTCCGAAGTACCAGCAAATATTTTTCACCCAATCTGATGATACTGGTTGCTATGATCAGTACACAAATCCCACTTGGCTCACCAAATTGTGTTCTTCTAGGTTGAAGCGTTCGTCTACAGTAGCAGTTTTTTTATTTAGGTATCTCTCTGTTCTCTCCTATATAGATAGATGAATTTGGAACTTTAAATCCAACATGGATTGTAGTAGCTCTTTGAAACTTGACAAAATAAAGGAGTTCTCAGTTTTGTCTCTATGGTTTGTTTCCTCTTCAAGTAGCCCTAGGCACAGACTGTGGAAAAGCACTTTCATTGAGAGGGGTTGCAAGCTCTAAGAAATAACGAGTTTCCGAAATACCAGCAATATTTTTTCACCCAATCTTGATGATACTTGGTGGGAATGATCAGTACACAGATCCCACTTGGCTCACCAAATTTTGTTCTTCTAGGTTGAAGCGTTCGTCTACAGTAGCAGTTTTTATATTTAGGTTTCACTCTGTTCTCTCATATATAGATAGATGAATTTGGAACTCTAAGTCCAACATGGTTGGTAGTAGCTCTTTGAAACTGAAAAATAAAGAGTTCTGAGTTTTGTTTCTATGGTTTGTTTCCTCTTCAAGTAGCCATACAAGTAGCCATAGGCACAGACTGTGGAAAAGCACTTTCATTGAGGAGTGGTTGCCAAGCTTCTAGGAAATAACGAGTTTCCGAAGTACCAGCAAATATTTTTTCACCCAATCTTGATGATACTGGTTGCTAATGATCAGTACACAAATCCCACTTGGCTCACCAAATTGTGTTCTTCTAGGTTGAAGCGTTCGTCTACAGTAGCAGTTTTTTATATTTGGGTTTAGCTGTGTTCTCTCCTATATAGATATATGAATTTGGAACTCTAAATCCAACATGGTTTGTAGTAGCTCTTTGAAACTTGACAAAATAAAGGAGTTCCCAGTTTTGTCTCTATGGTTTGTTTCCTCTTCAAGTAGCCCTAGGCACAGACTGTGGAAAGCACTTTCATTGAGAGAGTTTGCCAAGCTTCTAGGAAATTACAAGTTTCCGAAATACCAGCAAATATTTTTTCACCCAATCGTGATGATACTTGGTGGTAATGATCAGTACACAAATCCCACTTGGCTCACCAAATTTTGTTCTTCTAGGTTGAAGCGTTCGTCTACAGTAGCAGTTTTTATATTTAGGTTTCTCTCTGTTCTCTCCTATATAGATAGATGAATTTGGAACTCTAAAACCAACATGGATTGTAGTAGCTCTTTGAAACTTGACAAAATAAAGGAGTTCTCAGTTTTGTCTCTATGTTTTTTTCCTCTTCAAGTAGCCCTAGGCACAGACTGTGGAAGCACTTTAATTGAGATGGGTTGCCAAACTTCTAAGAAATAACGAGTTTCCAAAATACCAGCAAATATTTTTTCATCCAATCTTGATGATACTTGGTGGTAATGATCAGTACACAGATCCCACTTGGCTCACCAAATTTTCTTCTTCTAGGTTGAAGCGTTCGTCTACAGTAGCAGTTTTTATATTTAGGTTTCTCTCTGTTTCTCTCCTATATAGATAGATGAATTTTGGAACTTTAAATCCAACATGGATTGTAGTAGCTCTTTGCAACTTGACAAAATAAAGGAGTTCTCAGTTTTGTCTCTATGGTTTGTTTCCTCTTCAAGTAGCCCTAGGCACAGACTGTGGAAAGCTACTTTCATTGAGAGGTGTTGCCTAGCTTCTAAGAAATAACGAGTTTCCGAAGTACCAGCAAATATTTTTTTCACCCAATCTTGAAGATACTGGTTGCTAATGATCAGTACACAAATCCACTTGGCTCACCAAATTGTGTTCTTCTAGGTTGAAGCGTTCGCCTACAGTAGAAGTTTTTATATTTAGGTTTCCCTCTCTTCTCTCCTATATAGATATGGGAATTTGGAACTCTAAATCCAACATGGTTTGTAGTAGCTCTTTGAAACTTGACAAAATAAAGGAGTTCTCAGTTTTGTCTCTACGGTTTGTTTCCTCTTCAAGTAGCCCTAGGCACAGACTGTGGAAAAGCACTTTCATTGAGAGATTTTGCCAAGCTTCTAAGAAATTACAAGTTTCCGAAATACCAGCAAATATTTTTTCACCCAATCTTGATGATACTTGGTGGTAATGATCAGTACACAAATCCCACATGGCTCACCAAATTTTGATCTTCTAGGTTGAATCGTTCGTCTACAGTAGCAGTTTTTATATTTAGGTTTCTCTCTGTTCTCTCCTATATAGATAGATGAATTTTGGAACTCTAAATCCAACATGGTTTGTAGTAGCTCTTTGAAACTTGACAAAATAAAGAGTTCTGAGTTTTGTCTCTATGGTTTGTTTCCTCTTCAAGTAGCCCTAGGCACAGACTTTGGAAAACCACTTTCATTGAGAGGGGTTTGCTAAGCTTCTAAGAAATAACGAGTTTCCGAAATAGCAGCAAATATTTTTTCACCCAATCTTGATGATACTTGGTGGTAATGATCAGTACACAGTACCCACTTGGCTCACCAAAATTTTGTTCTTCTAGGTTGAAGCGTTCATCTACAGTAGCAGTTTTTTATATTTAGGTTTTCACTCTGTTCTCTCATATAGAGATAGATGAATTTGGAACTCCAAATCCAACATGGTTTGTAGTAGCTCTTTGAAACTTGACAAAATAAAGGAGTTCTGAATTTTGTCTCTGTGGTTTGTTTCCTCTTCAAGTAGCCCTAGGCGCAGACTCTGGAAAAGCAATTTAATTGAGAGGGGTTGCCAAGCTTCTAAGAAATAACGAGTTTCCGAAGTACCAGCAAAATATTTTTTTCACCCAATCTTGATGATACTGGTTGCTAATGATCAGTACACAAATCCCACTTGGCTCACCAAATTGTGTTCTTCTAGGTTGAAGCGTTCGTCTACAGTAGCAGTTTTTTTATTTAGGTATCTCTCTGTTCTCTCCTATATAGATAGATGAATTTGGAACTTTAAATCCAACATGGATTGTAGTAGCTCTTTGAAACTTGACAAAATAAAGTAGTTCTCAGTTTTGTCTCTATGGTTTGTTTCCTCTTCAAGTAGCCCTAGGCACAGACTGTGGAAAAGCACTTTCATTGAGAGGGGTTGCCAAGCTTCTAAGAAATAACGAGTTTCCGAAATACCAGCAAATATTTTTTCACCCAATCTTGATGATACTTGGTGGGAATGATCAGTACACAGATCCCACTTGGCTCACCAAATTTTGTTTCTTCTAGGTTGAAGCGTTCGTCTACAGTAGCAGTTTTTATATTTAGGTTTCACTCTGTTCTCTCATATATATAGATAGATGAATTTGGAACTCTAAGTCCAACATGGTTGGTAGTAGCTCTTTGAAACTTGAAAAATAAAGAGTTCTGAGTTTTGTTTTCTATGGTTTGTTTCCTCTTCAAGTAGCCATAGGCACAGACTGTGGAAAAGCACTTTCATTGAGAGTGGTTGCCAAGCTTCTAGGAAATAACGAGTTTCCGAAGTACCAGCAAATATTTTTTCACCCAATCTTGATGATACTGGTTGCTAATGATCAGTACACAAATCCCACTTGGCTCACCAAATTGTGTTCTTCTAGGTTGAAGCGTTCGTCTACAGTAGCAGTTTTTATATTTAGGTTTAGCTGTGTTCTCTCCTATATAGATATATGAATTTGGAACTCTAAATCCAACATGGTTTGTAGTAGCTCTTTGAAACTTGACAAAAATAAAGGAGTTCTCAGTTTGTCTCTATGGTTTGTTGCCTCTTCAAGTAGCCCTAGGCACAGACTGTGGAAAGCACTTTCATTGAGAGAGTTTGCCAAGCTTCTAGGAAATTACAAGTTTCCGAAATACCAGCAAATATTTTTTCACCCAATCTTGATGATACTTGGTGGTAATGATCAGTACACAAATCCCACTTGGCTCACCAAATTTTGTTCTTCTAGGTTGAAGCGTTCTTCTACAGTAGCAGTTTTTTATATTTAGGTTTTCTCTCTGTTTCTCTCCTATATAGATAGATGAATTTGGAACTCTAAAACCAACATGGATTGTAGTAGCTCTTTGAAACTTGAAAAAAATAAAGGAGTTCTCAGTTTTGTCTCTATGGTTTTTTCCTCTTCAAGTAGCCCTAGGCACAGACTGTGGAAGCACTTTCATTGAGATGGGTTGCCAAACTTCTAAGAAATAACAAGTTTCCAAAATACCAGCAAATATTTTTTCATCCAATCTTGATGATACTTGGTGGTAATGATCAGTACACAGATCCCACTTGGCTCACCAAATTTTCTTCTTCTAGGTTGAAGCGTTCGTCCTACAGTAGCAGTTTTTTTATATTTAGGTTTCTCTCTGTTCTCTCCTATATAGATAGATGAATTTGGAACTTTAAATCCAACATGGATTGTAGTAGCTCTTTGAAACTTGACAAAATAAAGGAGTTCTCAGTTTTGTCTCTATGGTTTGTTTCCTCTTCAAGTAGCCCTAGGCACAGACTGTGGAAAGCACTTTCATTGAGAGAGTTTGCCAAGCTTCTAGGAAATTACAAGTTTCCGAAATACCAAGCAAATATTTTTTTCAC